>NC_086450.1:233259317-233559317 GCF_028390025.1 Pseudophryne corroboree
CTATTGGTCCACCGCGGGCACCGTATGTACCAATGTATAGGACCCATCACCTCCGATCATTAAACAATGGCACATATGCCTGGAGGTGACGGGTCCTGTACGTTCGTACATACAGTGCCCGTGGTGGAATAATAGGCTACCTATGACAGCAGGTACAGTGACGAAGAAGTCACGTGTAACAGGACATGCGGAAGCAACTGACAGCGCAGTAGGCTGAGGATTAATAGAACATACGGGGAAAAGACATCGGGCCGGTAACAGGTTTTACCGCTATATTACTGCTTAGTACATCCCGCCCTCACACTCTCTCTCGCTCTCAGTTTGTAAGTATAATGTTCATTTTGACAGGTACCCCTACCCTATTGGATTCTACTGGACAAGTGGACGTGAACGGCTTGGGATGTAGGTAAGTAATCTGTCTCTCATTTTTACAGGTACCCCTATTGGATTCTACATGGACAAGTGGACGTGACCGGCGTGGGATGTAGGTAAGTATGTGTGAGTGTGTAAGTGTGTTTTAATAAATTTGTACTTTCACGGTGTGTGAGTTCTGTTTTTATTTGGGTATTTTTTTTGTTGTAGAACTACAGGTACCTGCGGGCCCGTTATTTCCCCGCATGCTGGTACTTGAGGTTCTCCAAGTACCAGCAAGCGGGGGAGGCTTGCTATGCCTTGTAGTTCCACAACAAAAAAATAAGAATTTACTTACCGATAATTCTATTTCTCATAGTCCGTAGTGGATGCTGGGAACTCCGTAAGGACCATGGGGAATAGCGGCTCCGCAGGAGACTGGGCACAAAAGTAAAGCTTTAGGACTACCTGGTGTGCACTGGCTCCTCCCCCTATGACCCTCCTCCAAGCCTCAGTTAGGATACTGTGCCCGGACGAGCGTACACAATTAGGAAGGATTTATGAATCCCGGGTAAGACTCATACCAGCCACACCAATCACACCGTACAACCTGTGATCTGAACCCAGTTAACAGCATGATAACAGAGGAGCCTCTGGAAAGATGGCTCACAACCACAATAACCCGATTTTTGTAACAATAACTATGTACAAGTATTGCAGACAATCCGCACTTGGGATGGGCGCCCAGCATCCACTACGGACTATGAGAAATAGAATTATCGGTAAGTAAATTCTTATTTTCTCTGACGTCCTAGTGGATGCTGGGAACTCCGTAAGGACCATGGGGATTATACCAAAGCTCCCAAACGGGCGGGAGAGTGCGGATGACTCTGCAGCACCGAATGAGAGAACTCCAGGTCCTCCTCAGCCAGGGTATCAAATTTGTAGAATTTAGCAAACGTGTTTGCCCCTGACCAAGTAGCTGCTCGGCAAAGTTGTAAAGCCGAGACCCCTCGGGCAGCCGCCCAAGATGAGCCCACTTTCCGTGTGGAATGGGCTTTTACAGATTTTGGCTGTGGCAGGCCTGCCACAGAATGTGCAAGCTGAATTGTATTACAAATCCAACGAGCAATAGTCTGCTTAGAAGCAGGAGCACCCAGCTTGTTGGGTGCATACAGGATAAACAGCGAGTCAGATTTTCTGACTCCAGCCGTCCTGGAAACATATATTTTCAGGGCCCTGACTACGTCCAGCAACTTGGAGTCCTCCAAGTCCCTAGTAGCCGCAGGTACCACAATAGGCTGGTTCAAGTGAAACGCTGAAACCACCTTAGGGAGAAATTGAGGACGAGTCCTCAATTCTGCCCTGTCCGTATGAAAAATTAGGTAAGGCTTTTATATGACAAAGCCGCCAATTCTGAGACACGCCTGGCTGAAGCCAGGGCCAACAGCATTACCACTTTCCATGTGAGATATTTTAAGTCCACAGTGGTGAGTGGTTCAAACCAATGTGATTTTAGGAACCCCAAAACTACATTGAGATCCCAAGGTGCCACTGGAGGCACAAAAGGAGGCTGTATATGCAGTACCCCTTTGACAAACGTCTGAACCTCAGGAACTGAAGCCAGTTCTTTCTGGAAGAAAATCGACAGGGCCGAAATTTGAACCTTAATGGACCCTAATTTTAGGCCCATAGACAGTCCTGTTTGCAGGAAATGCAGGAAATGACCCAGTTGAAATTCCTCCGTAGGGGCCTTCCTGGCCTCGCACCACGCAACATATTTACGCCAAATGCGGTGATAATGTTTTGCGGTTACATCCTTCCTGTCTTTGATCAGGATAGGGATGACTTCATCCGGAATGCCTTTTTCCTTCAGGATCCGGCGTTCAACCGCCATGCCGTCAAACGCAGCCGCGGTAAGTCTTAGAACAGACAGGGTCCTTGCTGGAGCAGGTCCCTTCTTAGAGGTAGAGGCCACGGATCCTCCGTGAGCATCTCTTGAAGTTCCGGGTACCAAGTCCTTCTTGGCCAATCCGGAGCCACGAATATAGTGCTTACTCCTCTCCATCTTATAATTCTCAGTACCTTGGGTATGATAGGCAGAGGAGGGAACACATACACTGACTGGTACACCCACGGTGTTACCAGAGCGTCTACAGCTATTGCCTGAGGGTCCCTTGACCTGGCGCAATACCTGTCGAGTGTTTTGTTGAGGCGGGACGCCATCATGTCCACCTTTGGTTTTTCCCAACGGTTTATAATCATGTGGAAGACTTCTGGGTGAAGTCCCACTCTCCCGGGTGGAGGTCGTGTCTGCTGAGGAAGTCTGCTTCCCAGTTGTCCACTCCCGGAATGAATACTGCTGACAGTGCTATCACATGATTTTCCGCCCAGCGAAGAATCCTTGCAGCTTCTGCCATTGACTGCTTCTTGTGCCACCCTGTCTGTTTACGTGGGTGACTGCCGTGATGTTGTCCGACTGGATCAACACCGGCTGACCTTGAAGCAGGGGTTTTGCCAGGCTTAGAGCATTGTAAATCGCTCTTAGCTCCAGTATATTTATGTGAAGAGACATCTCCAGGCTTGACCATACTCCCTGGAAGTTTCTTCCCTGTGTGACCGCTCCCCAGCCTCTCAGACTGGCATCCGTGGTCACCAGGACCCAGTCCTGAATCTGCGGCCCTCTAGAAGATGAGCACTCTGCAACCACCACAGGAGAGACACCCTTGTCCTCGGTGACCGGGTTATCCGCTGATGCATTCTAAGATGCGACCCGGACCATTTGTCCAGCAGGTCCCACTGGAAAGTTCTTGCGTGGAATCTGCCGAATGGCTTTGCTTCGTAGGAAGCCACCATTTTTCCCAGAACCCTTGTGCATTGATGCACTGAGACTTGGCTCGGTTTTAGGAGGTTCCTGACTAGCTCGGATAACTCCCTGGCTTCCTCCTCCGGGAGAAACACCTGTTTCTGAACTGTGTCCAGAATCATCCCTAGGAACAGAAGACGAGTCGTCGGAACCAGCTGCGATTTTGGAATATTGAGAATCCAACCGTGCTGTCGCAACACTACCTGAGATAGTGCTACACCGACCTCCAACTGTTCCCTGGATCTTACCCTTATCAGGAGATCGTCCAAGTAAGGGATAACTAAAACTCCCTTCCTTCGAAGGAGTATCATCATTTCGGCCATTACCTTGGTAAAGACCCGGGGTGCCGTGGACCATCCAAACGGCAGCGTCTGAAACTGATAGTGACAGTTCTGTACCACAAACCTGAGGTACCCTTGGTGAGAAGGGTAAATTGGGACATGAAGGTAAGCATCCTTGATGTCCAGAGACACCATGTAGTCCCCTTCTCTTGAATTTGAACCTCTGTATGTAAGTGTTCAAAGATTTTAGATTTAAAATCGGTCTCACCGAGCCGTCCGGCTTCGGTACCACAACAGTGTGGAATAATACCCCTTTCCCTGTTGCAGGAGGGGTACCTTGATTATCACCTGCTGGGAATACAGCTTGTGAATGGCTTCCAAAACTGCCTCCCTGTCTGCTTGTAAAGCCCCAGCGTCATGCTGAGTGCTTGGCAGAGGCGGGAGAGGGCTTCTGTTCCTGGGAACTGGCTGATTTCTGCAGCCTTTTTCCTCTCCCTCTGTCACGGGGCAGAAATGAGGAACCTTTTGCCCACTTGCCCTTATGGGAACGAAAGGACTGCGCCTGATAATACGGCGTCTTCTTATGTTGAGAGGCGACCTGGGGTAAAAACGTGGATTTCCCAGCTGTTGCCGTGGCCACCAGGTCTGAAAGACCGACCCCAAATAACTCCTCCCCTTTATAAGGCAATACTTCCATATGCCATTTGGAATCCGCATCACCTGGCCACTGTCGTGTCCATAACCCTCTTCTGGCAGAAATGGACAGCGCACTTACTCTTGATGCCAGTCGGCAAATATCCCGCTGTGCATCACACATATATAGAAATGCATCTTTTAAATGCTCTATAGGCAATAATATACTGTCCCTATCTAGGGTATCAATATTTTCAGTCAGGGAATCCGACCACGCCAACCCAGCACTGCACATCCAGGCTGAGGCGATTGCTGGTCGCAGTATAACACCAGTATGTGTGTAAATACCTTTTAGGATACCCTCCTGCTTTCTATCAGCAGGATCCTTAAGGGCGGCCATCTCAGGAGAGGGTAGAGCCCTTGTTTTGACAAGCGTGTGAGCGCTTTATCCACTCTAGGGGGTGTTTCCCAACGCACCCTAACCTCTGGCGGGAAAGGATATAATGCCAATAACTTTTTAGAAATTATCAGTTTTTTTATCGGGGGAAACCCACGCTTCATCACACACCTCATTTCATTTCTCAGATTCAGGAAAACTACAGGTAGTTTTTCCTCACCGAACATAATACCCCTATTGGTGGTACTCGTATTATCAGAAATGTGTAAAACATTTTTCATTGCCTCAATCATGTAACGTGTGGCCCTACTGGAAGTCATATTTGTCTCTTCACCGTCGACACTGGAGTCAGTATCCGTGTCGGCGTCTGTATCTGCCATCTGAGGTAACGGGCGCTTTAGAGCCCCTGGCGGCCTATGAGACGTCTGGACAGGCACACGCTGAGTAGCCGGCTGTGTCAATCATTGTCTTTTGTAAAGAGCTGACACTGTCACGTAATTCCTTCCAACAGTTCATCCACTCAGGTGTCGACCCCCTAGGGGGTGACATCCCTATTACAGGCAATTTGCTCCGCCTCCACATCATTTTCCTCCTCATACAAGTCGACACAAGCGTACCGACACACAGCACACACACAGGGAATGCTCTGATAGAGGACAGGACCCCACTAGCCCTTTGGGGAGACAGAGGGAGAGTTTGCCAGCACACACCAGAGCGCTATATATATACAGGGATAACCTTATATAAGTGTTTTTCCCCTTATAGCTGCTGTTTTGTTAATACTGCGCCTAATTAGTGCCCCCCTCTCTTTTTTAACCCTTTCTGTAGTGTAGTGACAGCAGGGGAGAGCCAGGGAGCTTCCCTCCAACGGAGCTGTGAGGGAAAATGGCGCCAGTGTGCTGAGGAGATAGGCTCCGCCCCCTTCTCGGCGGCCTTTTCTCCCGTTTTTCAGTGTAATCTGGCAGGGGTTAAAATTCATCCATATAGCCCTGGGGGCTATATGTGATGTATTTTCGCCAGCCAAGGTGTTTTTATTGCTGCTCAGGGTGCCCCCCCCTAGCGCCCTGCACCCTCAGTGACCGAAGTGTGAAGTGTGCTGAGGAGCAATGGCGCACAGCTGCAGTGCTGTGCGCTACCTTGGTGAAGACAGGATGTCTTCTGCCGCCGATTTTCCGGACCTCTTCTTGCTTCTGGCTCTGTAAGGGGGCCGGCGGCGCGGCTCTGGGACCGGACTCCATGGCTGGGCCTGTGTTCGATCCCTCTGGAGCTAATGGTGTCCAGTAGCCTAAGAAGCCCAATCCACTCTGCACGCAGGTGAGTTCGCTTCTTCTCCCCTTAGTCCCTCGATGCAGTGAGCCTGTTGCCAGCAGGTCTCACTGAAAATAAAAAACCTAAAACTAAACTTTTCACTAAGCAGCTCAGGAGAGCCCCTAGTGTGCACCCTTCTCGTTCGGGCACAAAAATCTAACTGAGGCTTGGAGGAGGGTCATAGGGGGAGGAGCCAGTGCACACCAGGTAGTCCTAAAGCTTTACTTTTGTGCCCAGTCTCCTGCGGAGCCGCTATTCCCCATGGTCCTTACGGAGTTCCCAGCATCCACTAGGACGTCAGAGAAACAATATTCTTTTTTTTACACACATGGCTATCAGCCCGGCACCCACCACCCAGGGGTGCTGGGGACAGCCTCGGGCTTCACCCCTGGCCCTTGGGTGCCTGGAGGGGGGGTGACCCCTTGATTTAAGGGGTCCCCACTCCTCCAGGGAACCCCGGCCAGTGGTGACTAGTTGGGGGGGTAATGTCACGGCCGCAGGGACCTACATAAATGTGTCCCCCGGCTGTGGCATTATGTCCCTGGCTAGTGGAGCCCGGTGCTGGTTTCAAAAATACGGGGGACCCCTACATCTTTTGTCCCCCGTATTTTTGGAACCAGGACCGGACTAAGAGCCCGATGCTGGTTGTCAAAATACGGGGAGCCCCTGTCCAATTTTTTTCCCAGTATTTAAACAACCAGGACCGGCTCAAAGAGCCCGAGGCTGGTTATACTTAGGAGGGGGGACCTCACGCATTTTTTTTTTACATTTTTTTTAACCCATTCAGACCCTTCTCCATTAAGTTAATGGAAGCCCTGGACAACAAAATTGCATTCATGTCCTCCCCCCACTCCCTTCCCAGTCCCAAACACTATTTTTTTTTTTTTTTTCTATAAAAATGTACAATATACAACAAGTATGATGAGCAGGCAGACAGAAGGCATTGGCAGCATCGGACTGAGATGCAAATTAGTGGAGGAGGCCTGGGTCAGTTGATGGTGGGCGGGTTTGTAAGCCATTGGCGGTGGCAGCGGGCATCGGCTCAGAGGCAGTAGCGGGCATTGGCTCGACGGCGGTAGGGGTCATCGGCAGGATGTGGCAGACATTATGGCTGTAGTGCCTCACCAGCCACTGACCTCACCGCACGCCACTGCAGCACACTGAGCACAGATATGGAGTGTTTTTTTCAGGCAGAGAACGGATAAAACTGGTGGTCACTGATCAGCAAAACTCTGCACTGTACTCCTCCTATATAATATAAAGCCAGAGACCACCCCGTCTGATACTAGGACTCTCCCTTGGTGATACTGCTGGTGGAAGCCGCATGTAAGGCTCCAGTGTGGAGCGGTCTGATATACTGCATTATTCATTACTAAGTGGCAAGAAATCGAGGAACTCTGATACAAAATAACTGTTTTGGAATCCAGTCGATATATGGTGTTCAATCAAATCGCCATTGATTAAATGGAATATATAAGTTAATCCGAGCTCACAGACTGAGTTTTAATTTTAATATATATCTCTGTGCACATAATTAGTTTGGATCCACCTCCTTAGTGATAATAAATGTACTGTAAGTGATTGTATTTTGTTATCTTAAAGACCGGTCAAGTTTAACTAAGAATTTCTTAATAAATTTTATATTATACATAAAATATAGAGTTTGGATGTGTTGGACTTTCAGCCATGTCGTACTTTTAAAATAGCGCAGGAGGATAGTCGTTTGAGTTATTTTTTAAAATCCAGATTTTCTTCAATTCTATTCTCACAATTTTTTTTTAATTAATATAGGATCTGCTTCTAAATTGTACGGACGGTATTGTACAGCCACAGGGAAACGACTGTGCAATACCGTACAGCTACTGTGTTATTGCAGATGCTGCAGGAGGCGTCTATAGGAAGCAGATGCCTCCTGACAGTTTAGCAGATCCAAAAACAGCGTGCTTCAGCTCACTATCATGACCATCAGTTGCGATGTTAGTGATGGAGGCAGCAGTAGCAGCAGCTAGTCTGAGTAAGCTGAAGTGAGCGATATTGCAGGACTCGTTCTGCACATGTGCAGACCCACAACAATTGGGAGTTGTACACCGGGCTTGCGTATAACTCTGGATTTATTCCATACTCCCTTGTATCAGTAGGTGGCTACTCTCTCCCAGTATACCAGATAGATGGTGAATACAGTTAGTAGATCTATAGAAAGCGGTAGTCTAAAAAGCAATGCATATTGTGCTCTGACTGGCAGAGACGCAACAAGCCTGGAAGGCTTCGCCGAGGCTGGAAAGGCTTTTGGCATCTATAGAAGGTGTAAGCGATACAGTTACAAACAGCAGTAACACATGATGCAAGCCACAATCTCTGTATAGACCACACAAACCCACAGAATTGGTAACACACCCTGCAGCGGCATACAATAGGCCCTTCATAAATTTCAGCTCCAGGCCCATGTGGACCTTATTCTGGTGCTGCTGTCAGCGTTTTGTTGCTGTGATCTGGAGGGAGAAAATGGCGCTGGTGAGTGCTGAATCCACTTTGAGGAGAAGCCCTGTCCCATGTAATGGCGTGTCTTCCCGCACTTATTGTATTATACTGGCCTGAGGTAATTTGCAGCTAACAGTTGGATAAGTCCCTGGTAGCCTTCTGTGACCAGTGTAGGGTGATTGCGCTGGCTCAGGACACCCCTCCTCAGCGCCGTACACAGTGTGCCTCTGACCCCACCGGAGTGCAGCCTGTCAGAGCAGCACTCCCACCCTTGTGCCGCCATTCCCACCGGCGACCCGCTTTCCGGGCCACCGTCGTTATACTAACCACTCTTCTTCTGGGGGGTGGCGGCCGTGCTGCGGGAGTGAGCGGTCGCCTCGTGGGCTTGCGATCAGCACCCTCAGGAGCTCAGTGTCCTGTCAGCGGAGATAAAGAACCATTAACTTCTAGAGTTGGTTTCTACTCCCCCCTAAGTCCCACAAAGCAGGGATGCTGATGCCAGCAGCCTCCCTGTACCTAACTCTTAGATAAACAATAAAACCAGAAAAACTCCTAGGAGCTCCCTTAGCTGTGACCGGCTACTCCGGGCACATTTTCTAAATTGAGTCTGGTAGGAGGGGCATAGAGTGAGGAGCCAGCCCACACTATTAAACTCTTAAAGTGCCCATGGCTCCCAAGAGAACCGTCTATACCCCATGGTACTAAATGGAACCCCAGCATCCTCTAGGACGTAAGAGTAATGTTGTTTCTCCCATGAGACATGGCGGAAAGAGAGAGAGAAAGAGAGAGACACAGGAAAAGAGAGAGACGTGGGGGAAATAGAGAGAGAGAGGGATATGGGGGAAAGAGAGAAAGAGGGGGACATGGGGGAAAGAGAGAGAAAGAGGGGGACATGGGGGAAAGAGAAAGAGGGATATGGGGGAAAGAAAGAGACATGGGTAGAGAGAGAGATAGAGAGACATGGGGAAGAAAGAGAGAGAGACATGTGGTAAAAGGTACACGAATAATGCCCGACTCACTGGCCATCTCACAGTTAAAAATACTGGCCGGTTCATCTCCCATCATAACAGCAACACCCCCCCCCCCCCTTCCTGGGTCAGCCTGCAGTGAGTGGGCTTAAACCTTGTCCTGCTGACAGTATGAGAGGGGTAGCGCAGCCATACCACTTACCTGAGACCAGTGAATAGGGGATCCGCGGCACAATGGTATTTTGGGGTTGACGCTGTGGACAGGAGGAAGAAGGTTGAGGAGGAGGGGAGGGTCTGTGAGAACAGAATCTTGGGGGAGGAACCAGCCTCGGGAGCTTGGCAGGGCAGAGAATGGGTTTGTCTGTGCAGAGATCATTATCACGCAGCACCAGTTGAGGAGCTAGGTTGAGGCAGGGGCAGGAGTTTCCTGTAAATGGCATTGACCCCCCAGGTTCAGCCTGAACATAAGAGCACCCCTACCTACGCTGCTCGACGGGAGTCACCTGCTGCAGCAGAACAGACTGGTCTGTCTGCCAGTGAGTCCAAGCAGGGCATGATCCCTATGACTCGCCCACACTGAGAGAGCCTGTCCTCCAAACATGTTGCCAGTGCCACCCTACTTCTCATACAGGGTGACTGCAGCTGCCAAGCATAGAGAATAGGACTATGTTAGGGGATGGCTGATCTGCACATCTGCCCACCCTCAACTCCTCCCGGCTAAGCTGCAGGCCTGATAGCCCCACAGCAATTTCCTCCCCGCTGCGATGCCGGTAACAGTAATATCAGCACTTGCAGCAGGGGGAGAGGAAGTGAGCAACTCAGGAGGGGTAGGTGAGGACAGGCCCCGGACATGCAGCTCCAGCCCCAGCCAGGCAAATCCGACAGTGGGTGAGCATGGAGTGCCTTACATCCCTCAGGCTCTTCCACTCAGCGCCGCCCTTCAAGTGCTGCTGCTCATGGGCGCTGCATAAAGCTGTGCTGCCTAAAGATGCCTAGTGGGTGCGCTGTTCCTGCTTATGTGTCCATGATTACTCAGTGAATACCATTCTGCTGATTACCATGAACTATAGGTAACTCTGCTATTCAAGTGTATGCTGTGATGGATTTTATGTTGCTATTATTGCTGAAAGCTATTAACGTTACTTACTGTGTGGATTCTGAGTAGCTGCCATTATTACAAGTCTTGCAGTTGTGGATAATTTTCTGTTTTTAACCTGTATGCAATCCTGATGTTCTGTCCTGCAATTAACCCTGCACATGCTGGTACTGTTTCTGCAAACTACCTCTCCTCTTCCTTTGTATTTGTTTTTACTCCAGCTAATACCATGCGATCATCCTTGTATTGAATGAGTCCCTACTGCCTAAGCTTAAGTCCAGGTGACAGCCTAAGTACCGGTTTTTAAAACTCTATAGGAACATTGGGTTGTTGTTATTGGCTGAAGATCTCAGTAGGAGGCTCCAGGGTCTCATTCACATACAAGGGTGTTTCATAACACCTATACAGTGTAAAGTCCAACCTAGAATCATGTCAAACACTGTGACATCCAAAAAGCTCATTATGTCCTTATCCACAGAGGCCGTAAAATGGATTGGGGTGTCTAAAGCATTCAAATTATGTACCACGGCAAAAAAGGACTCAGCATTGGCCCCGCGATATAGATATATATATATATATATATATATATATATATACATACACACACACACACACACACACACACACACACACACACACACACACACACACACACATATATACGTATAATATATATGTGTACTCACTATAACAAACAGATGAGTTTTAGTTCATGAATTGATCAATGCATTTAAGCTTACAGTCCAACGTCAAGGGACCCCATTTTACTGCAAGTCCTACTCTATCAATCAGAATTATAAACCTGGTAATTGCTTTCACATCAGAATGAAACGTAAGGTCTGCTGACTGGTTTAAAGCTCACCTGTCAACTGACTTGTGGCTCTTAAAGGTGAGACAGTCACCAAGCATAACTGCTGCAAAACACTAGGAAAGCAGCTGACACAGGTTCAAATAAATATGTATTACTTACAGTATTATATATATATATATATATATATGTATATATATATATATTTATTTATATTAATATCACTTGTGTATTTAAAAAAATATTTTTATACACTAGTCTCTTCCTTATTTCTGTGGTGTCCTGGTATACTGGAATATGTGTGGTGAAATAGAAAAGTGTTGCTCCATCTCTAGGCGGCTACAACAACAGGATATTACACACGTATAAGATTGCTACACGCTAGACTTTTCTAGTCAGCCACGTACCGTATACTCTGGGGAGCTGAGTGGAAAGGTAGCGATAAGAGACAGATTAATGGTCAGGCAATCTGGCTACTCTCCTAGAACCCGTGCGCCCTCCCGAAGCTTGTCTTTTAGAAATGTTATTAAGGGGGGAAAAAACAGGATTTTAATACCTACCGGTAAATCCTTTTCTCCTAGTCCGTAGAGGATGCTGGGGTCCACTTCAGTACCATGGGGTATAGACGGTTCCGCAGGAGCCATGGGCACTCTAAAACTTTTCAAAGGGTGTGAACTGGCTCCTCCCTCTATGCCTCTCCTCCAGACCTCAGTTATAGGAACTGTGCGCAGGGAGACGGACATTTCGAGGAAAGGATTTACTTTTATACTAATGGTGAGATTCATACCAGCTCACACCTCAACCATGCCGCACAACATGGCATTCAACATAACACACGCCAACAGGCATGAACCATTTGCAGCAACATGCTGAAAACAAATGTAACACAACTTGTGTAACTATAATGAACAAACTGCAGGTAAAGTACGCACTGGGTCGGGTGCAGAGCCGGCCTTAGGCATAGGCAAACTAGGCAATTGCCTAGGGCATTTGATATGCCATGGGGCATCAGCAGCTTCTGCTGATTAAAATGATATGTAGCATGCCTATATTCTGTGTGTAGCATTTCATATGCAGATACAGCCACAGTCTCACACAGTATATAGGCATGCTGCATATCATTTTAATCCGCAGAAGCTGCTTGTGCATCCTAGCCACATAATAAGATGCATTTTCATTAAAAAAAAAAGGTGCCCGACATTAGCATTGAGGCAAGATTTATGAGGACACATCTGTATACAAGCAGAGGCAGAGGTCACAGTATTAGTGGTAGTGTGAGTGCTGTGTGCATGTGAGTGGGTTGGTTGTGCAGTAGTGTTCGGAATATGTGTAAGGAGCATTATGTGTGTCATGTAAAATTGCATTAATAATGTGCAACATATGTGTAGGGGGCACTATGTGTGTCATTATGTGTATAAGGGTATTAATAATGTACGGCATATGTGTAAGGGACATTATGTGTAAAAGGGCATTAATAAAGGTTGTCATAATGTGTAAGGCGCATTATGTTTATAAGGACATTAATAATTTGTCTCATACTGTATGTGTAAGGTGCATTACTGTGTGGAATTATGTGTATAAGGTGCTCTACTATGTGGCGTTGCATATAGAAAGGGCACTACTGTGTCATCTAATGTGAATAAAGAGCAATAGGGTGGGGTGTAATGTGAATAAGGAGCAATTCAGTGTGATATAATGTGAATAAGGGGCTCTACTGTGAGAAGTAACATTTAAGGTAAAGTAATACTACTGTGGGATGTAATATGAATTATGGACACTATCGCATGATCAAATGTGAATAAAGTTGCAGTACTGTGTGGCGTAATTGGAATTGGGGTTACTATTGTGTGGCCGTGCCCCATGCCAGCAAAAACACACTCCTTTATTGGCTGTGTGCCAAATGTGCAAACTGTTCCTATTTAAAATATTGGGGTTACAAACCCCAAAATAAGGACTGCTATGGGTGAGGGGTGATGGTGCTGGGAAAGAGGTGCAAGGTCAGAGGCGGAACCAGCGGTGGTGCTAGGGGGCACCAGCCAAAATCTTGCCTAGGGCATCATATTGGTTAGGGCCGGCACTGGTCGGGTGCCCAGCATCCTCTACGGACTAGGAGAAAAGGGATTTACCGGTAGGTATTAAAATCCTGTTTTCTCATACGTCCTAGAGGATGCTGGGGTCCACTTCAGTACCATGGGGTTATACCAATGCTCCAGTATGGGCGGGAGAGTGCGGATAACCCTGCAGCACCGATTGACCAAACTTGAGGTCCTCATCGGCCAAAGAGTCAAACTTATAAAATTTAGCAAATGTGTTTGACCCTAACCAAGTAGCTGCTCGGCAAAGTTGTAAAGCCGAGACGCCCCGGGCAGCCGCCCAGGATGAGCCCACTTTCCTAGTAGAATGGGCCTTCACCGACTTCGGTATCGGCAAGCCTGCCGTAGAATGAGTGTGCTGAATTGTACCTCTGATCCAGCGCGCAATAGTCTGCTTAGAAGCAGGACACCCAATCTTGCTGGGAGCATACAGGATAAACAAAGCCTCTGTTTTCCGTATCCGAGCTGTTTTTGCGACATAAATCTTCAAAGCTCTAACCACATCTAGAGACTTTGACTCAGTGAAAGTGTCAGTAGCTACTGGCACCACAATAGGTTGGTTTATGTGGAAGGATGAAACCACCTTTGGAAGAAATTGTTGACGAGTTCTTAACTTTGCCCTATCTTCATGGAAGATCAGGTAAGGGCTCTTGTGAGACAAGGCCCCCAACTCAGACACCCGCCTTGCGGATGCCAAGGCCAAAAGCATCACCACTTTCCAAGTGAGAAACTTCAATTCTATCTCCTGCAGATGTTCAAACCAATCTGATTGAGAAGGAACTGCAACACCACATTAAGGTCCCATGGTGCCACTGGAGGCACAAATGGAGGCTGGATGTGCAGAACCCCTTTCACGAACGTCTGAAATTCTGGAAAGGAGGCCAATTGTTTTTGAAAGAAAACGGATAAGCCCGAATTCTGGACCTTGATTGATCCCAATCTAAGGCCCGCATCCACACCAGCCTGCAGAAAATGGAGAAAACGTTCCAACTCAAACTCTTCCATAGGAGCCTTCTTGGATTCACACCAAGACACATATTTTCTCCAAATACGGTGGTAATGTTTAGAAGTTACTCCTTTCCTGGCCTTTCGGGCTAGGATCCGGCGCTCAACAGCCATGCCGTCAAACGTATCCGCGGTAAGTCTTGATACACACACGGCCCATGCTGTAGTAGTTCCTCTCGAGGAGGAAGAGGCCGAGGATCTTCTATGAGCAACTCCTGAAGATCTGGATACCAAGCACTCCTTGGCCAGTCTGGGGCAATGAAGATTGCTCGAACTCTTGTTCTTCTTATTATTTTGAGAACTTTTGGAATCAGTGGAAGTGGAGGGAAAACATATACCGACCGAAACACCCACTGGGTCACCAGTTCATCTGCTATTGCTTGAGGTTCTCTCGACCTGGAACAATATCTCTGAAGCTTCTTCTTGAGACGAGATGCCATCATGTCTACTTGAGGAACTCCCCAAAGACTTGTCACCTTTACAAAGACTTCTTGGTGGATGCCCCACTCTCCTGGATGGAGATCGTGTTTGCTGAGGAAGTCTGCTTCCCAGTTGTCTGCTCCCGGAATGAAAATTGCTGACAGAGCTCTTACATGTCTTTCTGCCCAGAGGAGAATCCTTGTCACCTCTGCAATTGCCACTCTGCTTTTCGTTCCACCTTGCCTGTTTATGAACGCGACTGCTGTTTCATTGTCCGACTGGATCTGCACGGGATGACCTTGAAGAAGATGTACCGCTTGTAGAAGGCCGTTGTAAATGGCTCTCAATTCCAGAATGTTTATGTGAAGGCAGGCTTCCTGACTTGACCACTTTCCCTGGAAGCTTTCCGTGGTTACTAGGACCCAGTCGTGAATCCCAAACATGCGTCCCTCTAGTAGGTGAGAACTGTGTAGCCACCACAGGAGCGAAATCCTGGCTTTGGGGGACAGGATTATTTTATGTGTATGTGGGATTCGGACCACTTGTCCAACAGGTCCCACTGGAATACTCTGGCATGAAATCGGCCAAACTGTATGGCCTCGTAGGCCGTTACCATTTTCCCCAACAACCGAATGCATTGATTGATCGACACGCTTGTTGGCTTCAATGTTTATTTGACCATTTTCTGGATTTCCAGAGCCTTTTCCACTGGAAGAAATGCTCTCTGTACTTCTGTGTCCAGAATCATCCCTAAAAAGGACAATCTTGTCATCGGGTCCAACTGCGACTTTGGAAAATTCATGATCCAACCGTGTTGTTGGAGTATTGACAGGGAGAGTGCGATGTTCTGCACCAACTGTTCCCTGGATCTCGCTTTTATCAGGAGATCGTCCAGATAAGGAATTATATTGACTCCTTTTTGACGAAGGAGGACCATCATCTCCGCCATCACCTTGGTGAATACTCTCGGTGTCGTGGAGAGTCCGTACGGCAACGTCTGGAACTGGTAATGGCAATCCCGTACTGCGAATCTCAGATAAGCTTGGTGAGGAGGATAAATGGGAACATGCAAGTAAGCATCCTTTATGTCTACTGACACCATGAAGTCCCCCTCCTCCAGACTTGAAATCACTACCCTCAGCGATTCCATCTTAAACTTGAACCTTTTCAGGTAGAGATTCAGATTTTTCAGGTTTAAAATCGGTCTGACCGAGCCGTCCGGCTTCGGAACTACGAAGAGGCTTGAATAAAAACCTTCTCCTTGTTGTGACAAGGGTACCAGGACAATGGCCTGATCCTGACATAATTTCCGTTGTTACTGCCTCTCATTCTGGAAGAGAAGCTGGCAAGGTCGATTTGAAAAAATCGGCATGGGGGGACGTCTTGAAACTCTAGTTTGTACCCATGGGACACTATTTGTAAGACCCATGGGTCCAGGCCAGATTGAATCCAGATTTGACTGAAAAGTTTCAGACGTGCTCCCACCTGAGCGGACTCCCGCAAGGGAGCACCAGCGTCATGCTGCAGATTTGGCAGAAGCAGGGGTGGACTTCTGCTCCTGCGATCCAGGAGACGCTGCGGATTTCTTTCCTTTCCCCTTCCCCTATCTGCAAAGAAGGTGGAACCTTTGGCCTTTTTGTATTTGTTGGGCCGAAAGGACTGCATGTGAGAGTGATGTGTCTTTTTCGCCGGTTTAGGAGCATAAGGCAAGAAAGTCGACTTACCTGCGGTAGCCGCCGAGACTAACGCATCCAGCCCATCACCAAACAAGGCCTCACCTTTATACGGGAGAGCCTCCATATTTCTTTTGGAATCTGCATCAGCATTCCACTGGCGAATCCACAACGCCCTCTGAGCCGATACTGCCATGGTAGCGGCTTTTGAACTCAAGAGACCAATATCCTTCATAGCTTCCAGCATGTATACGGCAGCGTCTTTGATATGACCTAACATTAGGAGTATCTCGTCTCTATCAACCGTGTCAATTTCCGATGACAAGTTATCTGACCATTTTTCAATAGCACGACTCACCCATGCACAAGCAATGGTGGGTCTGAGCAGCGTACCATTGGCCACATAAATAGATTTTAACGTAGTCTCCATTTTGCGGTCTGCCGGCTCCTTTAGTGAAGCCGTCCCAGGTGCAGGGAGAATCACCTTTTTTGTTAACCTTGACAGTGCACTGTCTAAAACCGGGGGTGACTCCCATCTTTTCCTGTCCTCTAATGGGAAAGGATAAGCAATCTGAATCCTTTTGGGAATATGAAATTTCTTTTCAGGATTCACCCACACTCCCTCAAAAAGAGTATTTAGCTCATGGGAAGGAGGGAAAGTTACCTTACATTTCTTTTCCTTATAGAAATAAGCCTTCTCCTGAGGTACAGTAGGGGCTTCCGTAACTTCTAAGACCTCCTTTATAGCAACAATCATATATTGTACGCTTTTTGCCAATTTAGGATCTATCCCCCTGGAATCACTATCGTCGACACAGGAATCAGAGTCCGTGTCGGTATCAGTATGTACAATGTTTGCAAACGGTCTCTTATGTGACCCTGAGGGGTCGCCTGCGGATGAGAAAGCAGAACCCTGAAAAATCACATCTTCCACTGATTTTCTCCAGCTTTCTGCATGAGATTCAGACTTGTCTAATCTCCTACTGATATGATTCACACTATCACGTATTTCTTTCACCCATTCAGGCTCGTGGTGTGCCGGCAGCGCCACCACATTACAACTCTGTATCCCTAAAATGGCTCCCTCAGGGGAAGAACTCCCTGCCTCAGACATGTCACACACATGCACAAACACACCACAGACACTCCGGGACTTATAGGGCACAGACCCACAGTAAAATCTGTCAGAGGGACACAGATAGGAGCAGCCAGTTCGCAAACCCAGCGCCAGTAACACAATGGGGGTAATTCCAAGTTGATCGCAGCAGGAAAGTTTTTAGCAGTTGGGCAAAACCATGTGCACTGCAGGGGAGGCAGATATAACATGTGCAGAGAGATTTAGATTTGGGTGGGGTGTGTTCAAACTGAAATCTAAATTGCAGTGTAAAAACAAGCAGCCAGTATTTACCCTGCACAGAAACAAAATAACCCACCCAAATCTAACTCTCTCTGCAAATGTTATATCTGCCCCCCCTGCAGTGCACATGGTTTTGCCCAATTGCTAACAAACTTGCTGCTGCGATCAACTCAGAATTACCTCCAATGCCTGTGAAACATAAAATGCCCACTGACATGCAGCGCTTTTTTATAATGTAAATACACAATATAAAGCACCAATTTCACTGTGCACCCCTCTGTTTTGCACTCTGATACTTGTATTCAGTAGTGGAGGAGGACCAGCGTTGTCTCTGCAGCATGAGGAGAGAGAGAAAATGGCACTGAGCAGTGTGCTGGCTGACTGAGGAGGAAGCTCTGCCCCTGCAATGGCGCGTTTCTCCTCAGAGAATCTGATAACTATATGTATACTGGCGCGGGTAGGGCTGTGCCTCGGCATCTTATGCCCCTTTTCTACCACTTTTATAAGGTTTCATGCTGCCCAGGGCGCCCCCCCCCCGCGCGCTCTGCACCCTGCAGTGCCTGTGTTGTGTGGGCAATATGGCGCGCTGCACTCCCGCCGCCCGTGCGGTACCTTTAGCCATCACCTTGATTGAAGATCTCTCTTCTAACACTCACCTGTCTTCTAACTTCTGGCTCTGCAAGGGGGGTGACGGCGTGCTGTGGGAGTGAGCATCTAGACACGACTAGCGTTCAGTACCCTTCAGGAGCTAATGGTGTCTTGTCAGCCAGAAGCAGAGCCATGAAACTCTTCAGGAAGTTGGTTCCTACTTCTGCCCAATCAGTCCCATGAAGCAGGGAGACTGTTGCCAGCAGTCCTCCCTGAAAATAAAAAACCTAACATAAGTCTTTTCAGAGAAACTCAGTAGAGCTCCCCTGGAGTGCATGCAGTCTGCCTGGGCACATTTCTAAAATGGAGATCTGGAGGAGGGGCATAGAGGGAGGAGCCAGTTCACACCCTTTGAAAAGTCTTAGAGTGCCCATTGCTCCTGCGGAACCGTCTATACCCCATGGTACTGAAGTGGACCCCAGCATCCTATAGGACGTATGAGAAATTAAATTACCTTGGAGGCAAGTGGGGCCTGGATCTGAGAGTGGGAGGAGGCTATCACATGTACCAATAGGCCAGCATCTGTAGCCTAAAGGACACAGCACTGGTAGCAGCAATCTTTCCCGCCTCATGGAACTTCAGCCTCCTCTGCTCTAAGCCACTGTGTACAGTATCTAGGGTAGTTATGGGGCCGGCCCTGCCTATAGGGTAAATGGCAGCACTACAGGGAAGCCAGACAGCTATAGCAGTGCAGAGACTGAAGTCCTTCCTGCTGCACTGTCTCTATAGTGAGAGGTCAGATGAGCATGTGCTGAATCCTGATTGGAGGAACTCAGCACATAGTAAGTTAGAGGAGCCCCTTATTGGAGGAGCTCAGCATAGTGAATAGTGTAGGTAAGTTTTTTGTCTGTCTCTTCTATAGCTACAGCTCCACCCACTTATCCTGTCTCACTTCCATCTCAGTACATCTCCTGCATGTATCTTCTCTGTACAGTTTCTGTCTCTCTCCCCTTTCAGATGTATCTCTCTTAAGGTGCATACACACGGCATACCTCCCAACTGTCCCGATTTTCGCTGGACAGTCCCGTTTTTTTTGGACTGTCCAGCTGTCCCACCCGCGGGCCGCAGTGTCCCGTGGTGGGGGGGGGGGGGGCAGTTGGGAGGCTCTGCCTCTCGCTGCCCTGCTTAGCAGAGCAGTGGGGAATACGCGCTGTGCGCATGCGCACATCGTCTAGTCACGATTGATAGAGGGAGAGGGGGCATGCCAGCAGCTCATAGAGCGCTGGCCATGCCCCCTCAGTGACGGAAACGGGGCGTGGCTCGCAATCACGGACCCTCCCGCGAAGCCATGCCCCCTTTCCCGTAGGCCACACACCCTTTTCGGGCGCGGGCGTGCTTTGCGCGACGAGATGTCCCTCTTTGATCTTCTTAAATGTTGGGAGGTATGCACACGGTGCGATATGCACTAACTTTCCTTACGATTTTCACTATATAGTCAAAATCGTAAGGAAAGTTAGTGCATATCGCACCGTGTGTACACAGCTTGCGATGGCGATGCGCAGTCCCGATAGATCGGTATCGCAAGAAAAAACAGACTGTGCAGGCAGCCCAACATTGACTATGTTGGTGGTGCCGGGCACCAGCCACATTGCATTGTCACTGTCAGGCATTGAGTGCATCGCACTGTGTGTATGCACCATTATACTTCTGCATGTTTCTTTCTGTCTCTCTATAGTCTCTACACATCTTCTTTCAGTAAGTAATCTCATGCTTGTAGCTCCCAAAATAAGTCACTTTGGGTCTCATTCAGAGATGGATGCACCTGGTTGCTCTCTAGTGTCTGTTGGTTGAGTTGTGGGTTCGATAATATGCAAATGCTAGTTTCAGCCTCCCCCTGGTATACTAGTGTGTGCCAGAATGTGCAAACCCTGAGCCCTCATTTTGCTGTGTTCCTGCACGTAGTAGCACCAGAGAAACAAAAGGGATTTTTCCCACGCACTCTGCTGGCTGTTAGTAAGAAGAACTATATACTATGTAATAATAGAAAATGTAGAGCTCTTCGTTACATATTGCAAAACATATATAACGAAGAGCTCTACATTTTCTATTACATAGTATACAGTTCTTCTTACTAACAGCCAGCAGAGTGCGTGGGAAAAATCCCTTTTGTTTTTCTTGTCTAGAGTAACCCCCTCCCGCAGCACCTGGGGATTGTTACCAGCTTGATTAGAGCAGTTTGCCACCATTTATTGCACGTAGTAGCACCACCAGAGGTTTAAGACAGTCCACCAACGGCACACCATCGTGTTCAACATCGACAAAGCAAGGGTGGGGCCACAATGACACGATTCAGTGTAAATCACATCAGCATAGCGCGACAGCAGCAGCCTCTGGGACACTTGACTTATCAGCACACATACAGTAGGATGAACATACACATAGGGGAGATGTACTAAGCCTTGCACAGTGAAAAAGTGGGGAAAGATAAACTACCAACCAATCAGCTCCTAACTGTCCATACAGCCTATAACATGGCAGTTAGGAGCTGATTGGCAGGTATTTTATCATTCTCTAAAGCTTAGTATATCTGCCCCATTTTATGCATACAGATAGACACACAGGCACACACAAATAGTACAAAATAACATCATGTATGCAGAAACCTGCCTTATCTTGTGTGTGTATCAGTTGCAGATAATGCACCAATCACATTTTTAGAAATTTTGGACCAACTGTACACATCTAAAATATAGATTGCGAGATTAGAGACTGCACAGAAAAAAGGGAAATGCAGGTACATTCTCTAAGCACTTAAGGCCAGTACTCACTGGCAGATGTGGGTAAAGATGTGTGCAGAGTGAACTGCTCAGCACACATCTCTCCCCCCGCTCAGCACAGCGCGATGTGTGCTGAGCGTGCGGGGGAAGCGGGGGGCGCTCATTTCACCCAGCGGGTGAAGTGAGCGACCCGCTAGATTGGCCTGCATGCAAGCCAATCTAGCACCAGCGATAGCGATGCGCGGGGCTGCGCATCGCTATCGCTGTGAGGGGTACACATGGAGAGATCACTGCTTAAAATCTAAGCAGTCTTGTCAGATTGCTTAGATTTTAAGCAGCGATCGCTCCGTGAGTACCCCCCTTAAGAATACTGGCAATCAAAACAATTATAATAATCTCTTCAATTTACAGTAACATTAAGTAAAATTGAGGTTCTTAGTACGATTTTGCCCATAAATGTGGATCCATCACGGTGACCTCGCAAGGTGGGTCCCTAACAGCCCTAATACTGAAATATTATGTAAATGTATCCAGGTTTTACCTATCATAGTGCCCATTCTAATATGCAGAGGGCAAATGCAAGGACCCATACTGAAGGGTTAAATCTCCTCTGTCATTGTGCATTGTGTAAATATTGTTTCTTTTTCTTTTGCCTTGGATTTAGCTTGCATTGCATAAAATAAATATAGTTCCACCCATAGTTTGTTGGGAACTGTGTGAAATCACCACCCCTAGATGAAGTACTAGGCTGTATCCTACATCCCCCCCATGTAGCCTGTTTTATCCCTCCTATGCAGTAAAGTTAAACCAATAAAGTATTTACTTTTGCCTACCCCTCCCTGGACATTCCAATCCCTCCCTAGACAATGATGCCTTATATACCATTGTTATGAACAATAAACGCAGAGTGATTCTTAACTACATGGTGTCGTGTATTATGTGTAACGTTAAGGATTGCTCTCACTGACGTCAGTGGCCATCACATCGAGGTAATCAAAGAGAGGTAGGGATCCTTTCAGCTGGGGGCTCTATGTCCGGAATTCAGTGATCGTCCCTGAATGGTAAAAAATAGAGAATTTATTGTCTATCTTTGCCATACAGGATTGCGGTCATACACTGAAGCTGAATCCGTGTCAGTGTTCCGGGAACACGTGACAAGGTAATATTTAAGTCCGGGACTTAATATTACGAAGTTTTATGTAAAAAAACATAAAACAGGTATCAGGGATACCATAGAATCTTTAATGTCTGGGACTTAAAGATACGTCTGAGAAAAGCGCAATTCTCCAAAGACGTTAGTATCTGGGATACTTAAAAAAAAAAAAAAAAAATAGACCTGGGGTCTATACGTAACGTAGACTATACCTCGATCTGATCGTCTATATATATATTCTTGTATGTTGTAGTGAGATAAGTTCTTATATTTGGTTCAGACGGCTGGTAAGTTTTCGTCTGCCAGATATCTTTACTCAAAACTCTTTTCTTGCTTCCTGTTTAAAACGCTGTATTTTTTCTGACATCTTGTACGAAGGTAAGCGTACCCGTCAAAAGATTTCATGTTCTCATTATACAGATAATATTGTGATATTGTCAATGACTAATTAACTGGTGTTAGCTAATGCATGCATAGAAAGTTTTTAAATTGCATTTTTTGTTGTGAAATTGCATAGAACGTATTTTTGTTGTGAAATTGCATAGAATGTTTTTTTTTGTAAACTGCATTTTTGTTGTGATATTGCATAGACAGTTGTTATAAGTTGTTGTAGAAATTGCGTAGAAAGCTGGTGTAGATTGTATTCTTTACTATGGGAGGGGGTCAGAGTAAGACAGTCATTTATCCTCCACCTTTACCAGGGGAGACATGTAAAGAGTATGTTGCCCGTAACTCCACCACAGATTATTATTTAGTTAACCCTTGGGTGGATAACTTAGCAGGATGGACAGAGAAAGTTGGCAGCCCCAGTCCATTCCCCCGTGACGGTATTAATTATCCCTTTTATATGGACATGGTCAAAGGTCTTTGTCTGGAAGATAAGGAAGCCTGGCCATGGTATGATCATGACCCACAATGGGACATGACATATATGCGTGCTGGAGGAGAGCAATGGCTCACGATAGCACCTCATTGGTATGACAAGAATATCAAGCAGAAACAGCGTAGAATAAAATCTGTAACTTCCAGACTGCATAAAGCTGAGGAATTTAGAAGCAACAAGTTTCTGGAAAATTCTTCTCCCCCGCCTTACACTCCCCTATACCCCTCCTTAAAAGACACAGATCTTTTAGCTGCAGTTGCTTTGTCACGAATTCCGATGCAAAGGGGAGGGGGAGGAGGGGAAGGGGAAGGAGAAGGAGGCTCAGGAGGAATAGCCCCCCCTGACAGTACCCTCCACATAGACGTAACCACCCCCGCCCCTAGTGCCCCTACTCCTAACAGACAAACCGTCTCCCGCCGCAACGCTGACTTAACTATTGCTACTGACAACCCTCTCACCCCCTCCACAACGCGATCCGGCACTGGTTTCCTCGGTGTCGCCACCCACCTGCCCTTCATGACAGTAGGGGATCAGTTGTTAAAGAAACCCATTGAAATAGAGGATTTAGACAGAATTGTTAAGAACTGTCCCAAACCCACTGTTGCACCTGACGGCTGCATAGCTTACTTGAAAAAGGCTTGCACAGGACGCAGCTATACTCAAGAAGATATGAAGCTGATCATAGATGGGGTTATAGACCATTACAACGGGTGGGATTGGAAAAAGATTCCCACCATAAACACTCCTACCACCCTTAACGATGCCGTTCGCTACCCTCTCAATACTGGGGACGGTGTAACGGAGATGTGGAAGGAAATTGAGACCCATATGAAAGAGATTTTTAAAACCCGAGCTTCTCTTCCTATTGCCGTAGCATGTAAACAAAAGCCCACTGAAACTGTCACTGAGTTTTGGAAGAGGTTTAAAAAGTGTTGGTCTGAAGATGCAGGTCTTACTCTTGTAGATACAGACCATTTACTAATTTCTACCTTTGTAAATAACTTGTTGCCATCTGTTATGGTCCCCGTTAAGCAAGGTGTTTCTTCCTGGACCTCTGATAATATTAAGGAATTTGAAAAGCACTTATATGAAAAGGAAGCTGCAGGATGCTTTGATGTTAAAAAACCCTTGCAGAATGCCCCAACTCATAATTACCAAAATCAGAGAGGTCGGGGAGATAGACGCCAGCAGCACTCCACTGGCCCACCCCGTAATCCAGCCCGATATCAAAACCCACAAGCCAGGCCACCCCACCCCCCTGACTCTGCCAGCAGGAAACAAACCTCCTGCTTCAACTGTGGAAGGGACGATCACTGGGCAAGGGATTGCCCTTGTCCCTCACAAAACCACCGACAGCCCCAAGCTCCGGCTCCCTCCCGGGATCATCCCCGACAGTCACACAACAACCCCTTTCAGGATCATGTCCGATTCCGAGTTGACTGGCAGGACCCCTCCCACTGACGGGGCCCGGAGGAGGGTATCCCAGCCTTTGCCCAGCTCACCAGACACTGGAAGGACCCACCGCTACTAACCTTGATTATAGGAAAGAGAGCAATCCCTTTCCTGGTGGATAGCGGGGCAACTACTAGTGTTTTGTGTGTCGACCTGTACGATGGTCATTTGGAAAAGACTGCTCCTTCAATGGGAATCAATGGGATACCCACAGATGCTTACCTGACAGATGCCCTTAGTGTCAGAACCACGGGAGGCACGTATATGGGTAAACACAATTTCACTGTAATACCTGAATGTCCAATTAATCTTCTGGGAAGGGATCTTCTTAGCAAACTCGAAATCTCCATTCTCCCTTCACCCACTAGCAGTGGCCTGGAGGTCGAGTCCCCACACCTACCGGTGTGGGAAGCAACAGACATTACACCTGATTTTGACAAAGTAAACCCTGCTCTATGGTCGGAGGGTCCCTATGACACTGGCCTCATTCCTTGCACACCATATAGAGCAACCCTGAAACCTGACACACAACCTGTCTATCAAAAGCAATACCCCTTGTCACAAGAGAAGGTTGAAGGTCTTAGACCAATGATACAACAGTTTCTCCAACAAGGCATTCTCAGACACGTAATCTCACCTTACTGCACACCAGTCAACCCTGTTGCTAAGTCAGATGGCAGTGTAAGGTTTGTACAAGACCTTAGGGCAATTAACCAACTCATTGTGCCTATAGCACCCATTGTACCTGACATTAACTCACTCATTTCAGCTATCCCTGCAGATGCTGTATTTTTCTCGGTAATTGATTTAAAAAATGCATTTTTTAGCATTCCAGTGGATGCACAGACACAGTTACTTTTTGCATTTTCTTTTGAGGGCAAGCAACTCACCTGGTGTCGTTTACCCCAGGGCTTCATTGACGCACCTGTTGTGTATAGCATTGTACTCCAGGCCACATTGGGGCCCTGGCACCCTCACCATGGTTCAGTCCTGCTACAGTATGCAGATGATCTGCTGCTCTGTAGTCAAACTGAGGAGGCCTGCCGGGAGGATGGTATATCACTGTTAAACTGGCTCTGTGAATGTGGACACAAGGTGTCCAAAACAAAAATGCAATGGTGTAAGAAGCATGTGGATTACTTAGGTTTTGTGCTCACTCAGGGGGAAAGGAAAGTCAGTCCACAGCGCATTCAGTCTGTATTGGGCCTGGTCACCCCAACTACCCAGAGAGAACTGCTGTCTTTTCTGGGTATGGTAAATTACTGCAGACAGTGGATATCTGATTGTTCCTATTATGATAACATCTTGAGACAAGCCACACTGAAAGACAAACCTAACACTGTACAATGGTCACAGGAAATGTTAACTGCATATGAGAGCTTAAAGTGTATGTTAATGAAAAGTCCGGCACTTGGCCTCCCCAACTATGTACTACCTTTTCATTTGTTTGCAAGGGACAATTGTAAAACCATGGCGGGGGTGCTCACACAGTTTCATGGAGGAAAGTTGCGCCCAGTGGCATTTTTTTCCAAAGTAATGCCTGTCACTGTGCAAGGTATGCCTGCTTGCCTCAGGGCACTTGCAGCCTGTGCAATGGTAACTGAAATGGCCACCACACTCACCCTAGGCCACACAACAATACTTCACACCACTCATGATGTTCTAACCATTTTAAAAGGGTTACACACACAACACATGTCAGCTCAGCGCCTCAGTGGATATGAGGTTCTCCTTTTGAACAACCCCTCCCTCACCATTAAGTATGCCACCAACTCTTCAGGTCCTGCACCCATTCTCAACGCTCTACTGGGGCTCAAAGGTCCTGAAGACCACCCTCCTCAACCCCATGACTGCTCGGCCTCCATTGAGTCAGAAACATCCCCCAGACTGGACATGTCCCCTGTCCCTGTCCCCGACGCGGATGTCATTTTTGTAGATGGTTCCTGTAGCAGACCCAATGACACCACGTACCAAGCGGGTTATGCTATTGTCACTCTCCCTGACATTATTCTGGAAGCACAGCCCATTCCTTACCAGTCAGCACAGGCTGCAGAGCTCATTGCTCTCACAAGGGCTTGTCACCTTTACCGGAATAAACCAGTCACCATCTACACTGACTCCAAATACGGGTACGGCGTCGTGCATGACCATGGGGTCATTTGGCAACGCCGTGGTTTCCTTGGAGCTGATGGAAAAGGCATATCACATGCCCAACTCATCTCTGACCTTCTGCATGCCATAACCTTACCCTCTGACATTGCAATCCTCCATTGCAGGGCACACACCGGGGGGAAGGATGCAGTCTCCCTTGGAAATGCCCTTGCTGACTCTGCTGCCAAACATGCAGCCTCACAGCCCATCACTCAGGCCCACATGACCATCATGACCCCCCCAGCTCTCGACAACCATTACCTGATCACCCAGTTACAGGCCTCAGCCTCCAATGCCGACCTAGCTGACTGGACTTACCCAGTTTTGCAGAAGAATCCTAAAACAGGATTAATCTGCAAAGAGGGGAAACCTTGTATACCCCAGTCCAGTGCACCCTTGTTTATTGCCCACTACCATGGCATAGGACACCACAGTAAGGCAACAACTACCTTACTCTTACGTAATGATTTCTATGTCACGGATGCCAAGTCATTAGTAGATCAGTATGTCAGTAGATGCATCACTTGCCTGCGAAACAACCCCAACAACCCTGACAAGGCAAAACATCAGCATCTTGAATACCCCACCACACCCTTTACACACCTGCAAATTGACTTCACCCATATCCCAGGTACTGGTAAACAGGAATATGCCCTGGTCATTGTAGACATGTTCTCTCGATGGCCAGAGGTATTCCCCACTAAATCTGAGGATGCAAAGACAGTTGCTAGGATCCTAACTCAGGAAATCATCCCCAGATGGGGGTGCCCATTGCAAATCAATAGTGATAAAGGCTCCGCCTTTACAGCAAAAATTACACAGGCCTTGGTAAAGGCCCTGCAGGTGGAATGGAAGTTCCACATCCCGTATCACCCGCAAAGTTCAGGGGTCGTAGAACGCATGAATAGGACCCTCAAAGACAAGCTTAGGAAGGCCACAGGAGGCACCTTCCACAAATGGAAGCAAGTCCTTCCCATTATCTTGGCAGAAATTAGAATGACACCACAAAAGACTTTGGGTTACTCCCCCTTTGAAATATTAATGGGTAGGCCCTTCCCTACACCTTGGGCTAAGAAACCATTAGTAATACAGGAGGGAGATCTAGAACTTATCAGAGAAGAGTATGTCAGGTCCCTGATAACAAAACTGAATGAAATTGAACATGAGGTTGTTTGTAAAAACCCTTTGAATCCACAGGAACCTACACACCCCTTTAAAGTCGGAGACAGAGTCGTGGTGAAGGTGCTCCCCAGGAACAAGAGCCCAGGAGACTTTACCTACGGTCCAGAGACAGAGGTCGTAGCAGTAACCAGAACAGCAGTCCTGACAGAGGAAAGCCCCACCTGGATCCATGCATCCCGAGTGAAAAAGATTCCTAGACCAGACCTAGAGAGGGAAGCAAGTGATTCCAGCGAGGTACAAACGGGGGCAGACAGCCCTGACCTCCCACCTAGCGAAGACAGAAGAACAGAGGAGGATGAGGAACCTGTCCCCTACCTCTATCCTGGGGACTATGTTGATAATCCTAATGGTCCTCACTTGCCAAGCTACAGCTGAAGTAGACATTACACAAAAATCCGGCACCTACACATTTTGGTATAACTCCTCCAATACTGAGGTTGCCGCCTATAAAATAGATTTCTGTACCATTGCTCCCTGTCTTAACAAACATTATGCCTGGCAGTGTGATCAGTATGGTACACGTAATACCCCCACTGAAGCCTATATTTGTGTTACTAGTAAATATTGGGGAAATAAATGTGCGTATTGGGGATCAGTGGGATGGAATTCTGGCCATAGTTATGGATACCAGCCCAAAGAGGCTCTCTCAAGAAAAGACAAATATGGTGAGTCCCTGCTTACCCGTCTTACCCTTCATAGACAAAACAGATGTGATAGTAAATTCATATTAAGCATAAAACATCCCCAGTCTACTGATGCAGGCACCTATGTCCTAGGTGAATCCTTTTTTTTAAACCCATCCCTTACACCATTCTTGTTACAGGATATGTTTAACAATGAAAAGTATGCCCAGCTCAAGCCCCCTAAACCACGCCCCAACCTCTTGAAACCTCATATAACCACCTTCAAGGATATGATGGCCGTTAACAATCCTACCTTTAAAGACACCCTAGCTATTGAAACTGGTTTCTCTGACATCAATTTCTGGTTAGAATGGATGAAGTATAGTGCTAGCAAACATAATAAAAGTAACTGTTATGTCTGTGGCAAATCTAGGCCCCACCTAGGTACAGTGCCCCTTAATATACCCCTAGAACAGGAAAATTGTTTTTTCAGCCTTTTTAATGACACCAAAACAAATGACAGTCAGTGCGAAATGTGGAAAAGGGAATATCCCATATTGTCAAAAAATCCCAACCCAGGAAGCACCATAACCATATATCCTGGAAACTATACCTGTTATACATCTAACACTACCACAGGTAGAAATTTAAAAACCTTCCCACCAGGGTATTGTGCAAATAAAAGAACAACTGTTTTAGTTAACCAAACTAGATCACTAGGTGACATTTATTATATATGTGGGGATATGAAGCTTAGAACTAAATTAGACACACCATGGTATGGTGAGTGTGCCCTGGCCAAAGTCATAATGCCACTCCTAATGATCACCGATGACCCCACTCCTCCCTCTAATACTCCTGCTAATCGAAAGAAAAGAGCACTCCCAGGAGGTAGCTTTGACCCCCACGTATACATTGATGCTATAGGGGTCCCAAGAGGTGTTCCAAATGAGTTCAAAGCTAGAGATGAGGTGGCTGCGGGTTTTGAATCATTGTTCCCTATAGTAACTGTAAATAAAAACGTAGCCTGGATTAATTATATATATTATAATCAACAAAGATTTGTTAATGATACCAAAGATGCTCTTAAAGGTATAGCTGAACAGCTAGAAGCCACTTCCCAAATGACATTTCAAAATAGAATGGCCCTTGACATGATTCTAGCAGAAAAAGGCGGTACATGTGTTTACATTAGTAAGGTGGAAGGCTGTTGTACATATATTCCTGACAACACTGGTCCCAATGGTAAGGTTACTTTAGCCATAAACAAGTTAGAAACCTTATCCATAGAACTCAAGAAAAATTCAGGTATTGATAACCCATGGAGCCAATATTTTGGGTGGTTTGAAAATTGGAAACAGGCTCTGGTGCAAATAAGCATATTCATACTTGTAACTTTAATTCTTTTAGGCATTATAGTTTATTGTGTAATTCCCTGTGGAAAGAAACTTACCTCCAAAGGCATTGATAAGGCCCTGATGTACTATGATATAACCCCCAGTCCTGTCACCTCCTCTGATAGTAAGGGACCCGATGATTATGTTCAATATCTAAAAAATTGGAGAAACAAAAAGGGGGCTCTACAGAAGAATCATGTCGTATAACAATCATGATTCTAAGAGGGGATTGAAGGGTTAAATCTCCTCTGTCATTGTGCATTGTGTAAATATTGTTTCTTTTTCTTTTGCCTTGGATTTAGCTTGCATTGCATAAAATAAATATAGTTCCACCCATAGTTTGTTGGGAACTGTGTGAAATCACCACCCCTAGATGAAGTACTAGGCTGTATCCTACATCCCCCCCATGTAGCCTGTTTTATCCCTCCTATGCAGTAAAGTTAAACCAATAAAGTATTTACTTTTGCCTACCCCTCCCTGGACATTCCAATCCCTCCCTAGACAATGATGCCTTATATACCATTGTTATGAACAATAAACGCAGAGTGATTCTTAACTACATGGTGTCGTGTATTATGTGTAACGTTAAGGATTGCTCTCACTGACGTCAGTGGCCATCACATCGAGGTAATCAAAGAGAGGTAGGGATCCTTTCACATACCAATTAAAAGAACCTACGGGCAGATAGGTGGGGTGCTAGTCCAGGTGGAAGGATCTCTACATTCAAGTGTATATATATATATATAAAATTACAGAGTAAAGGGGTGGGGGACTGGACTGCACACCCTAATTTTAAACATAAGTGGTGCTATCTTGCTGAGACTTGTAGTGTCACACAGAAAAAAGGGAAAATGCAGGTGCACACTCTAAGCACTAAGCACGCTGGTAATCAAAATAATTATAATAACCTCTACAGTTTAACATGGAATAAAATTGAGGTTCTTAGCACATCATGTTGACTTTATCATGTGGGTCCCTAACATCCTTAAAACTGGGTCCCTAATATCCCTAATACTGATATATTATATAAATTTTAGAGACTACTACAATGGAGAATACAGTATCTTGTCAGTAGTAGTTTATATATTTGATCAATACAATTCTCACTTTTGCTTTTCATATATATATATATATATATATACTTGTGTGTGGGGGGGTGCGGCACCTAGAAGGGCTGACACCAATCTGGGTGATCCTCCGCAATCACAGGAGCCAGGTGCTGCAGTGTGAAATTCTGCTACAGCACCCGGTTCCTGTCATAGAGAAGGAGCTGACAGCGCTGCAGACAGTCTCCGGGGGCAGCCCAGTAATACCCTGCATCTCCGGAGATGCTGGGCACGCCCCCAGAGTGATGACAGGTGAGGCCATGACCACTTTCTTTGTGGCCACGCCCCCTTTTTGCAGCAAGCACGCCTCTAGTGCGCTTGCATATCAAGGGTGCGCACCGGGTGTCACTACACCCGGTGACGCCTCTGCATATGAACTTAATTATGTGTAATTAACAGCACAATATAGATGAGATCACGGCCAAATTAACAATGGGACGGATGGAGCTACAGCTCCAGGCCTCCACAAAAATAGGCCCATCATCATGACAGCATGATAATCACCAACCATCAGACGGCCACATGGGTGGCCATAAATTATAAGTATTAAATTGTATTTCTATTTTCCACACAAAATTATGCAACTTTTGTACTTTTACATATTTGGGAAGACATTGGGGCTTATAGTGTATGGGGTCTACATGGCACTGGCCACACCCACCCAGCCTGGTCACAAGGTTAGATCAACTGTGCAAGCTAGTCAAATCACACACACCCAGCCTGGTCACAAGGTTAGATAGACTGTGCAGGCAAGTCAAATTTGACTATCTAGTACAAAGTATAGTCAAAATCGTCCGTAGCCAAAATCGCACATAACCAAAATCGCAAGCACACATAGTCAATATCGAACCAAAATCGCAAGCACATAGTCAATATCGCATAGTCAAAATCGAACATACAGTAAGTCAATATCTCACCATGTGTATGCAAGTTGTATATCTTGAGTGTATCTGGTATTTTATTTTATCTTTTTAAAAAAAATTCACACGTTATTTGTTATGGGAATTACACTATTGTAATATCACCATCATTACTATTTTTTAATAAATAAATGTTATTCTTTTTATTTAGGGTTTAGGATAATTACAAAAAGATCCATTTGGTATTATACACACCTACAAAGAACCAGCAGAAGGAGTTATCCCGTAATACATGTATGCCACTGACAGCAGGTGCGCAGGTATCATATAGGTTTCCAGTAACCAGTGGCGGATTTAGGGGGGGGGGGGCACCAAGGCACATGCCCCCCCCTGTCATTTTTAACTGTCTGCGGCGCTGCACGCACCTGGCACCCGACTTGTCCCCCTCTCCTGTCAGTTGCTGCTGCTGCTGCTCTGCGTGTGTGTTCCTCCTCCTGATTGGCTCCCTGGAGAAATGTGACCTGCAGTTAGTGCAGGACAGGAGCCGAGCAGGAGGAGGAACACAGATCCAGGCCACGGCGGCGGCTGAGGGACAGTGCACCGCTGCCGCCCGCCGCCGCTGAGGGACAGCGCACTGCTGCCGCCCGCCGCCGCTGAGGGACAGCGCACCACCGCCGCCTGCCGCCGCTGAGGGACAGCGCACCGCCGCCGCTGAGGGTCAGCACCAAGGAACAATGCACAGCAGCGCAAGGGTCCGGGAGAGCAGCCGCCAACCGATCAAGAAGACGACGCCTGCCTGACTGGCCCTGCTTTCTGCTGGTGAGCGGTCTTTTGTTTGGCGAAGGGGGGGGGAGTGGGGGTGACCCGGGGACAGGAGAGAATAGTTCTGCTGCCTGCTGTGAGTGGTCTTTTGCTGGGGGGGGGTGGGGGGAGGTGATCTGGGGAGGGAGAGAATGGTGCTGCTGCCTGCTGTGAGCGGTCTTTTGCTGCGGGGGGGAGTGGGGCTGACCTGGGGAGGGAGAGAATGGTGCTGCTGCCTGCTGTGAGCGGTCTTTTGCTGGGGGGGAGTGGGGGTGACCTGGGGAGGGAGAATGGTGCTGCTGTGAGCACGGTTGATTCTATATCGGAGTGGGAGAAGGGACCTTCTGACGTACTTAGGGGAGGAGACACGTCACCAGGGGGAGGAGCTACGGGCGAACAGGGTACCCGAAAAGTACCCTCGCGGGCTCGCTTTGCTCGCCACGCTTCGGGCTCGGTGGCTCGCTTCGCTCGCTACCTGATTACTAAAGGTAATAGTTGGTGGCGTGGATAGTAGAGGAACTATCCCGCTGGCATAGCCCCTCCCCCTGATGGAAAAGGTCCCTTAGCCCACTTGATTCTAGCATCTACCATATCACCTTTTCCATCAGGGGGAGGAGCCATGACACAAGGGGGAGGAGCTAGGTGAGCGGGATAGTTCCTCTACTATCCACGCCACTACCTATTACCTTTAGTAATCAGGTGGCGAGCGAAGTAGAGCGGAGCGAGCCACCGAGCCCAAAGCGTGGCGAGCGAAGCGAGCCCGCGAGGGTACTTTTCGGGTACCCTAATCGGCCATAGCTCCTCCCCCTGGTGACGTGTCTCCTCCCCTAGGTACGTCAGAAGGTCCCTTCTCCCACTTCAATATAGAATCAACCACTATATCACACTATGTTATGCTTTATCCTGTTTTCTTGTTCTATCTGGCCCTGTGCCGATGGAAAAAAAAACTTTCTCTTCATATCCACAAATTTTCAGAAAGTGATCAAGGGTGTCCCAATGTTCTCTCTGGACTGGACGCATTTGTTACGCCTCCTGCAGCATGAAAGTTGGGAGGTATGGTTGATCTACAGTACAGATTAATCCTTGTACAAAAGTTGTCTGTCAGAGTTTATGCAGATCAGTGTTTTCTTAGGGTTTTCTCATGTTAAATATTATGCAGCTGGACCCCAATCTATATCACAAGGTCTAATACATACTGTCACAAAGGTAATCCTGATACATCACTGGACACAATGATCTTTTCAAAATGGGAATTTTAGGATATTCAGTCTACAGTATGTGCAGAATAAAGTCAGTTTAGTAAAACTAGATGAGGTAATATATCACCTGTGTCAGCGGTGAAACTACTGCTACATCGGAGAGGCATTTCATAAAAATGACTTACATCCAAATGTAAATGAGCCCCAAAATTAGTAAGATCTACTTGTTGAAGAAAAGACACTGATATTTTACAGGATTTCTTCGGAATTGTGTTTTACAAGAGTTTCCATATACTGTAAGTGGCCATGAGAAACCTTAAAAATGCATGTAGTCATAGGGATCACTGTGCCTTATAACCAATACAGGAAAATAGCACTGATGAGCCCATCTAAAGGTATATATCTCTGATTTCTTTTTTTCCTCAAGAATGTAACAGCTACATAATTGGGGTAAGGTGCAATCAGGGAGATTGCTGGTCTATTTAGGAAGTTAAGAAGATTGCTGCTATTTCAGGGAGCCTCCTGCAGAATGCGGGAGGGTAGGCAACTATGTGTTGCATATGCAGTGAAGCCTTAACCATACTACAAATAGCAAAGCAAGAGACTGTGCAGGGATGGGCTGGAATCGGCTTGCCTTCCCCAAAATTTTGCTTTCGGGCTCAGGTGGTCATTCCGAGTTGATCACACGTAGCAACTTTTTGCTGCTCGTGCGATCAACTTGACGCCGCCTATGGGGGAGTGTATTTTAGCATAGCAGGGCTGCACTCACTTGTGCAGCCCTGCTATGCTAAAAAAGATTTGTGCAGAACAAGACCAGCCGTACACCTACTTACCCAGTGCGACAGATCCAGCGATGAAGGTCCCGGCTGTGACGTCAGACATCCGACCGTTTGGACATGTCTGCGTTCGCCTTACCACGCCCGGGAAATCGTGAGTAGTCGCCCCGATCCTCCTTCCCACCCCGATCCTCCTTCCCGCTTCTTTTGATCGCTTTCTTCTGTCCTGTCGTCGTTGCCCAGCGACTGCTGCCGCTGGGCAACGACACGCGTGCGCTATGCTTGGCCATGCAGCCGCAGTTCCGGCCTGTTCGCACCGCAGTGAAGAACCGCTGCGTGCGAACGGGTCGGAATGACCCCCTTAGTGATGCTGAGCTGTCTTCAGTCCAGCAGCTGATATTCCCTATAGCAGTGAAACAGTTAATTCTACATGGATCTTACATGAAGGCAGCTGATAATCTAAAGACAAATATCTGCCTCAGAGAAAGGCTTTGAAGATGTTCTGTACAATAAACAAACACAGAGGTAAATCATATGATGCCTGTGGAACAATCCTTTGATTCTGAGGTTGTTTCTGGGCTAAAGAATGGAAGGAATAATTAAAGCGCTGAAATATAAAATCCCAGCATAAGATTTTTGAAGTTAACACATGTTGCGCCTCATTACTTTTTAAGAGGTAAAAAAATGGGTCCCCTATATTATTATAACAATGGAAAAATATCAAAGCGTGGTAGTGTCGCATGTGTGAGAGGCCCAATGTGATATTTGGATACAACTTGTTGAGATAAAGTATAAACCTGAGATATAGCCTATGGAATATGTGATACTATTATACAATATAAACAGTTAAACACTGATAGAAATTACAGGTTATCTCTAAATAGAATAAATAGAGAGACATGTCCATTATTAGACTACTAGCAGACAGATTATACCTACATAACAGCTGTCTGCAGGCAATAAAATCTCAAGATACGTCTAAGATACACATGGGGCGATTTTTGCCTATTTTCGATCGCTTAGAAATTAAGCACAGATCGCTCCGTGGGTACATCCCATAGAGATGGCGATGCGCGGTCCCGCTCAGATCTTTAGCACATGCAAGCAAGATCTAGTTAGATCGCCTAGCATGTACATAAAGAACACTGGTTAGCACAGAACCTAGGGGGTCATTCCGACCCGTTCGCACACAGCGGTTTGTCGCTGTGGTGCGAACGGGTCCAGAATGCACATGCGCGGTGGCCGCACTGCGCGTGCACGACGTTGCGAGGCGACAGGGGTCGCCGGGTTACGTCCAGGAGTACGAAGAAAGCGGTCGCACAGTCGACCGCAAGAAGATTGACAGAAAGAAGGCGTACCTGGGCGTCATCAGACCGCTGGAGACCGTTTTCGGGGGGTGGAGAAGGAAATGCAGGCGTGTCCAGCAGAACGGAGGGCGGATGTCTGATGTCAAAGCCGGCCCCAGCATCGCAGAGATTGTCGCACAGGGTAAGTATGTCCAGGGCTAGTCTTCTTTTACTTGAAATTTTTTTAGCTTAGCAGGGCTGCACAAGCGATCGCAGCCCTGCTAAGCTAAAATACAGCCCCCCATAGGCGTGGACTTGTTGATCGCAGCAGCAGCAAAAAGTTGCTGGCTGCGATCAACTCGGAATGACCACCCTAGATTGCTTAGCACGCAGTACAAGTTGCCCCGTATGCATGCCCCCTAACTTTATTTTCTGCTGCGGGGTACACTGGGCTCCACAAGTCTGGACAATGGGGGTGTAGAGTAGGATCTTGATCCGAGGCACCAACAGGCTCAAAGCTTTGACTGTTCCCAGAATGCACAGCGCTGCCTCCTCTATAACCCCACCTCCCAGCACAGGAGCTCAGTTTGTCAGTTGGTGCTGCAGTAAGCAGGCACTTAACAGAGGGGCTGCTCCAGGCAGCCCTAAGAAAAGATTTTTATGAGGTAAAAAATGAAGACTTCAAGGGCAGCAGCGGTGGTAAATGTCAGGAGACATTCACTGCTGCTGCTCCAGCTCTCCCCAGCGGCGCTGTACACTCCCGAGCCCTGGTTGCCGGGTACCTACAGCGGAGGCTCCGGTTTACTTCACGTTAGGCACACACGACTGGGGCTCTCCAGGATCGCGTGGCCGCGCTTCGGGAGGTGGTAAGTGGGTCCCGCTCGCGGGACCCGGTCTTTATTGCGATCTGGCGCGGTCAGTGGGAGGCGGGCCACGCGCGCTGGCGGTGGACACTGTGGAACAGGCGATCCCACTAGATCACCAGGGCATGGGCGCAGGTCAGGTTTTCTCTTAAAACCAATTTTAATATCGCCCACAGTACCCGGTGGTTTTGACAGCAAGGGGGATAAGGCTTAGACCTGAAGCCCCTCCCCCAGCCCCAGGGCGCCATTTCCAGCAAGTGTTCCCGCCCTGGAGCTGCATCTCTGTCTTTCCTCACTCCCTGTCAGTGTCTGCGACGCCATTACTCCTCAGCTCACTGTTCCTGGGACTGCTTGGGCAAAGCCTCCTATGTAAAGCCGCCTGGTTGTCAGTGCTGTGACTTTACATGAAACTTAAGTATTCTACCTGCATTTTTAGTCAGTGTTAGTAAGAAAGAGTGCATTTAGTCAGGGGTTTATAGTACAATTACCCTGTGATATACATCCAGTTTCTTACTGTGTAGTGTTATATCTATTGTTATATAGCTGTGTAAGCTAGTCCAGTGCAGTATTATTGTCTGTAATAACCTCTGCATTTTACAAACTGTGACTATTTGTGTGTTCATTGACAGCTGAGTGGTGTCCATCTCGTGTCTTTCACTCAACTTGCTAATTAGAGATGAGCGCCTGAAATTTTTCGGGTTTTGTGTTTTGGTTTTGGGTTCGGTTCCGCGGCCGTGTTTTGGGTTCGAACGCGTTTTGGCAAAACCTCACCGAATTTTTTTTGTCGGATTCGGGTGTGTTTTGGATTCGGGTGTTTTTTTCAAAAAACACTAAAAAACAGCTTAAATCATAGAATTTGGGGGTCATTTTGATCCCAAAGTATTATTAACCTCAAAAACCATAATTTACACTCATTTTCAGTCTATTCTGAATACCTCACAATATTATTTTTAGTCCTAAAATTTGCACCGAGGTCGCTGTGTGAGTAAGATAAGCGACCCTAGTGGCCGACACAAACACCGGGCCCATCTAGGAGTGGCACTGCAGTGTCACGCAGGATGTCCCTTCCAAAAAACCCTCCCCAAACAGCACATGACGCAAAGAAAAAAAGAGGCGCAATGAGGTAGCTGTGTGAGTAAGATTAGCGACCCTAGTGGCCGACACAAACACCGGGCCCATCTAGGAGTGGCACTGCAGTGTCACGCAGGATGTCCCTTCCAAAAAACCCTCCCCAAACAGCACATGACGCAAAGAAAAAAAGAGGCGCAATGAGGTAGCTGACTGTGTGAGTAAGATTAGCGACCCTAGTGGCCGACACAAACACCGGGCCCATCTAGGAGTGGCACTGCAGTGTCACGCAGGATGTCCCTTCCAAAAAACCCTCCCCAATCAGCACATGATGCAAAGAAAAAGAAAAGAAAAAAGAGGTGCAAGATGGAATTGTCCTTGGGCCCTCCCACCCACCCTTATGTTGTATAAACAAAACAGGACATGCACACTTTAACCAACCCATCATTTCAGTGACAGGGTCTGCCACACGACTGTGACTGATATGACGGGTTGGTTTGGACCCCCCCCAAAAAAGAAGCAATTAATCTCTCCTTGCACAAACTGGCTCTACAGAGGCAAGATGTCCACCTCATCTTCACCCTCCGATATATCACCGTGTACATCCCCCTCCTCACAGATTATCAATTCGTCCCCACTGGAATCCACCATCTCAGCTCCCTGTGTACTTTGTGGAGGCAATTGCTGCTGGTCAATGTCTCCGCGGAGGAATTGATTATAATTCATTTTAATGAACATCATCTTCTCCACATTTTCTGGATGTAACCTCGTACGCCGATTGCTGACAAGGTGAGCGGCGGCACTAAACACTCTTTCGGAGTACACACTTGTGGGAGGGCAACTTAGGTAGAATAAAGCCAGTTTGTGCAAGGGCCTCCAAATTGCCTCTTTTTCCTGCCAGTATAAGTACGGACTGTGTGACGTGCCTACTTGGATGCGGTCACTCATATAATCCTCCACCATTCTATCAATGTTGAGAGAATCATATGCAGTGACAGTAGACGACATGTCCGTAATCGTTGTCAGGTCCTTCAGTCCGGACCAGATGTCAGCATCAGCAGTCGCTCCAGACTGCCCTGCATCACCGCCAGCGGGTGGGCTCGGAATTCTGAGCCTTTTCCTCGCACCCCCAGTTGCGGGAGAATGTGAAGGAGGAGATGTTGACAGGTCGCGTTCCGCTTGACTTGACAATTTTGTCACCAGCAGGTCTTTCAACCCCAGCAGACCTGTGTCTGCCGGAAAGAGAGATCCAAGGTAGGCTTTAAATCTAGGATCGAGCACGGTGGCCAAAATGTAGTGCTCTGATTTCAACAGATTGACCACCCGTGAATCCTTGTTAAGCGAATTAAGGGCTGCATCCACAAGTCCCACATGCCTAGCGGAATCGCTCCCTTTTAGCTCCTTCTTCAATGCCTCCAGCTTCTTCTGCAAAAGCCTGATGAGGGGAATGACCTGACTCAGGCTGGCAGTGTCTGAACTGACTTCACGTGTGGCAAGTTCAAAGGGCATCAGAACCTTGCACAACGTTGAAATCATTCTCCACTGCACTTGAGACAGGTGCATTCCACCTACTATATCGTGCTCAATTGTATAGGCTTGAATGGCCTTTTGCTGCTCCTCCAACCTCTGAAGCATATAGAGGGTTGAATTCCACCTCGTTACCACTTCTTGCTTCAGATGATGGCAGGGCAGGTTCAGTAGTTTTTGGTGGTGCTCCAGTCTTCTGTACGTGGTGCCTGTACGCCGAAAGTGTCCCGCAATTTTTCTGGCCACCGACAGCATCTCTTGCACGCCCCTGTCGTTTTTAAAAAAATTCTGCACCACCAAATTCAAGGTATGTGCAAAACATGGGACGTGCTGGAATTTGCCCATATTTAATGCACACACAATATTGCTGGCGTTGTCCGATGCCACAAATCCACAGGAGAGTCCAATTGGGGTAAGCCATTCCGCGATGATCTTCCTCAGTTGCCGTAAGAGGTTTTCAGCTGTGTGCGTATTCTGGAAAGCGGTGATACAAAGCGTAGCCTGCCTAGGAAAGAGTTGGCGTTTGCGAGATGCTGCTACTGGTGCCGCCGCTGCTGTTCTTGCGGCGGGAGTCCATACATCTACCCAGTGGGCTGTCACAGTCATATAGTCCTGACCCTGCCCTGCTCCACTTGTCCACATGTCCGTGGTTAAGTGGACATTGGGTACAACTGCATTTTTTAGGACACTGGTGAGTCTTTTTCTGACGTCCGTGTACATTCTCGGTATCGCCTGCCTAGAGAAGTGGAACCTAGATGGTATTTGGTAACGGGGGCACACTGCCTCAATAAATTGTCTAGTTCCCTGTGAACTAACGGCGGATACCGGACGCACGTCTAACACCAACATAGTTGTCAAGGACTCAGTTATCCGCTTTGCAGTAGGATGACTGCTGTGATATTTCATCTTCCTCGCAAAGGACTGTTGAACAGTCAATTGCTTACTGGAAGTAGTACAAGTGGGCTTACGACTTCCCCTCTGGGATGACCATCGACTCCCAGCGGCAACAACAGCAGCGCCAGCAGCAGTAGGCGTTACACGCAAGGATGCATCGGAGGAATCCCAGGCAGGAGAGGACTCGTCAGAATTGCCAGTGACATGGCCTGCAGGACTATTGGCATTCCTGGGGAAGGAGGAAATTGACACTGAGGGAGTTGGTGGGGTGGTTTGCGTGAGCTTGGTTACAAGAGGAAGGGATTTACTGGTCAGTGGACTGCTTCCGCTGTCACCCAAAGTTTTTGAACTTGTCACTGACTTATTATGAATGCGCTGCAGGTGACGTATAAGGGAGGATGTTCCGAGGTGGTTAACGTCCTTACCCCTACTTATTACAGCTTGACAAAGGGAACACACGGCTTGACACCTGTTGTCCGCATTTCTGGTGAAATACCTCCACACCGAAGAGCTGATTTTTTTGGTATTTTCACCTGGCATGTCAACGGCCATATTCCTCCCACGGACAACAGGTGTCTCCCCGGGTGCCTGACTTAAACAAACCACCTCACCATCAGAATCCTCCTGGTCAATTTCCTCCCCAGCGCCAGCAACACCCATATCCTCCTCATCCTGGTGTACTTCAACACTGACATCTTCAATCTGACTATCAGGAACTGGACTGCGGGTGCTCCTTCCAGCACTTGCAGGGGGCGTGCAAATGGTGGAAGGCGCATGCTCTTCACGTCCAGTGTTGGGAAGGTCAGGCATCGCAACCGACACAATTGGACTCTCCTTGTGGATTTGGGATTTCGAAGAATGCACAGTTCTTTGCTGTGCTGCTTTTGCCAGCTTGAGTCTTTTCATTTTTCTAGCGAGAGGCTGAGTGCTTCCATCCTCATGTGAAGCTGAACCACTAGCCATGAACATAGGCCAGGGCCTCAGCCGTTCCTTGCCACTCCGTGTGGTAAATGGCATATTGGCAAGTTTACGCTTCTCCTCCGACAATTTTATTTTAGGTTTTGGAGTCCTTTTTTTACTGATATTTGGTGTTTTGGATTTGACATGCTCTGTACTATGACATTGGGCATCGGCCTTGGCAGACGACGTTGCTGGCATTTCATCGTCTCGGCCATGACTAGTGGCAGCAGCTTCAGCACGAGGTGGAAGTGGATCTTGATCTTTCCCTAATTTTGGAACCTCAACATTTTTGTTCTCCATATTTTAATAGGCACAACTAAAAGGCACCTCAGGTAAACAATGGAGATGGATGGATTGGATACTAGTATACAATTATGGACGGGCTGCCGAGTGCCGACACAGAGGTAGCCACAGCCGTGAACTACCGCACTGTACTGTGTCTGCTGCTAATATAGACTGGTTGATAAAGAGATAGTATACTCGTAACTAGTATGTATGTATAAAGAAAGAAAAAAAAACCACGGTTAGGTGGTATATACAATTATGGACGGGCTGCTGAGTGCCGACACAGAGGTAGCCACAGCCGTGAACTACCGCACTGTACTGTGTCTGCTGCTAATATAGACTGGTTGATAAAGAGATAGTATACTCGTAACTAGTATGTATGTATAAAGAAAGAAAAAAAAACCACGGTTAGGTGGTATATACAATTATGGACGGGCTGCCGAGTGCCGACACAGAGGTAGCCACAGCCGTGAACTACCGCACTGTACTGTGTCTGCTGCTAATATATAGACTGGTTGATAAAGAGATAGTATACTCGTAACTAGTATGTATGTATAAAGAAAGAAAAAAAAACCACGGTTAGGTGGTATATACAATTATGGACGGGCTGCCGAGTGCCGACACAGAGGTAGCCACAGCCGTGAACTACCGCACTGTACTGTGTCTGCTGCTAATATAGACTGGTTGATAAAGAGATAGTATACTCGTAACTAGTATGTATGTATAAAGAAAGAAAAAAAAACCACGGTTAGGTGGTATATACAATTATGGACGGGCTGCCGAGTGCCGACACAGAGGTAGCCACAGCCGTGAACTACCGCACTGTACTGTGTCTGCTGCTAATATATAGACTGGTTGATAAAGAGATAGTATACTCGTAACTAGTATGTATGTATAAAGAAAGAAAAAAAAACCACGGTTAGGTGGTATATACAATTATGGACGGGCTGCCGAGTGCCGACACAGAGGTAGCCACAGCCGTGAACTACCGCACTGTACTGTGTCTGCTGCTAATATATAGACTGGTTGATAAAGAGATAGTATACTCGTAACTAGTATGTATGTATAAAGAAAGAAAAAAAAACCACGGTTAGGTGGAATATACAATTATGGACGGGCTGCCGAGTGCCGACACAGAGGTAGCCACAGCCGTGAACTACCGCACTGTACTGTGTCTGCTGCTAATATATAGACTGGTTGATAAAGAGATAGTATACTCGTAACTAGTATGTATGTATAAAGAAAGAAAAAAAAACCACGGTTAGGTGGTATATACAATTATGGACGGGCTGCCGAGTGCCGACACAGAGGTAGCCACAGCCGTGAACTACCGCACTGTACTGTGTCTGCTGCTAATATAGACTGGTTGATAAAGAGATAGTATACTCGTAACTAGTATGTATGTATAAAGAAAGAAAAAAAAACCACGGTTAGGTGGTATATACAATTATGGACGGGCTGCCGAGTGCCGACACAGAGGTAGCCACAGCCGTGAACTACCGCACTGTACTGTGTCTGCTGCTAATATAGACTGGTTGATAAAGAGATAGTATACTACTAATATTATATATACTGGTGGTCAGGTCACTGGTCACTAGTCACACTGGCAGTGGCACTCCTGCAGCAAAAGTGTGCACTGTTTAATTTTACTATAATATTATGTACTCCTGGCTCCTGCTATAACCTATAACTGGCACTGCAGTAGTGCTCCCCAGTCTCCCCCACAATTATAAGCTGTGTGAGCTGAGCAGTCAGACAGATATATAATATATATAGATGATGCAGCACACTGGCCTGAGCCTGAGCAGTGCACACAGATATGGTATGTGACTGAGTCACTGTGTGCTGTGTATCGCTTTTTTCAGGCAGAGAACGGATTATAAATAAAACTGGTGGTCACTATCAGCAAAACTCTGCACTGTACTGAGTACTCCTAATGCTCCCCAAAATTAGTAAATCAAGTGTCTCTCTAATCTATTCTAAACGGAGAGGACGCCAGCCACGTCCTCTCCCTATCAATCTCAATGCACGTGTGAAAATGGCGGCGACGCGCGGCTCCTTATATAGAATCCGAGTCTCGCGATAGAATCCGAGCCTCGCGAGAATCCGACAGCGTCATGATGACGTTCGGGCGCGCTCGGGTTAACCGAGCAAGGCGGGAAGATCCGAGTCGCTCGGACCCGTGAAAAAAAACATGAAGTTCTGGCGGGTTCGGATTCAGAGAAACCGAACCCGCTCATCTCTACTTGCTATCCCTATATTCTATAACCTGAGGGGGCTTGGTGCGTCAGGTGTTATTTACTATAGGATTTTCACAAAGATATACTTTATTACGTATTTTTCTCTGTGATGTAGTCACCATATCTCTCCTTTATCTCTGCTGGTGCTGACTACACTGCGCAGGGGTTTGGGTTTAGGGATATAGTGCTGCTAATAATTGTACTGTGTTACCTCATACTGCAAGTTATATCATGTCTGCTTCTGAGGGTAACGGTTCTGGGGCGGAACCGTGTTGCTGAAGCCACAGGCACATATGGGGAGAATATAGCAGCTGTGGGCTCTGGTTCTGGGGGCTCCTTGCCCCCCAGAGGGACTGTGGCAACGGAGGCACATACTGACCCTCCGTGGGCCGCTTTTTCCACGCTTCTGCATACGCTAGTTCTTAAACTAACACCCCCTATAGGACCCCCAATGCCGGTACAACCGTATGTGGTCCCTGCAGCTAACCCGCCGTGGGCGGACGATTTATCTGCTCAATTAAAGAAGTTGAACCAGTCTCTGACTACTAAAAAGTCTGACCAACGCTCACCTAAATCCAAGAGGTCCTCTAAGCGAGCGCTCGTCTCCTCACAATCCACTGCTGTCACTGACACCTCGTCTGATGAAGACAGCACATACACTGACCCCACAGGTTCTGACTCAGATACGGCTGATGGGGAGGGTTGTTCACATGTGGATGTTCCTGACCTTTTGGAGGCTATTAAGTTAATTCTGCAGATTAAAAGATGATCCCGAGCCATCCGTTCCTCCTAAGAAACCAGATAGGTTCAAGCGTCAGAAGGTGATTAAACAAGTTTTACCTCACTCTGACCACCTAGTGGATATACGTCAGGAACCCTGGAAAAGCTCGGGTACGAAGTTTGTGCCTCAAAAGAAGATGCTGGCTCACTATCCCCTTGCGCCAGAGCTGTCTAAGAATTGGGAAATGCCTCCTCCAGTAGACTCACATGTGGCTAGGATGGTGGTTTCCTCAACTCTACCTGTCACTACCGTCACGTCTCTAAAAGAGCCTACGGATAAACGTGTCGAGGGTTGTCTAAAAGCGATTTACACCCTCACGGGTGCTGCACAAAGGCCCACTATTGCAGCTACATGGGCGAAGCAGAGGCTATTGAAGCATGGGCCTTGGAGTTAGAGGCTGAAATCTCCTCTGACCATGCTAGACAATGCTTGTCATATATTGTCACAGCTTCTCGCTATATTAAAGAGGCGGCTTCTGATGCCGGTATCCTAGCAGCCAAGGCCTCTACTACGTCAGTCCTGGCTCGCAGGATATTGTGGCTGAGATTCTGGTCTGTGGATCTGGACTCTAGAAAAACCCTGGAGGTACTCCCTTTCAAGGGGGATATTCTGTTTGGGGAGGACTTAAATAAGATAGTGGCTGACTTGGCTACTGCCAAAACTGCCTGTCTGCCTAATACAGCCCCTTCTTTGTCGAAGGCCAAAGGCACGTCCTTTCGCCCCTTTCGTCCTTCAGGTAAAGCAAAAGGTCAGGAGTACCATAAGCAGGCCCGCACTTCCAAACCTGGTAAGCTGAAGCCCAAAAGAGCCTGGGCTGCCCGTCAGCCAGCAGCCAAGACCGATAAGCCTGCCGCATGACGGGGCGGGCCTCCCCATGGGGGATCCCAGGGTGGGGGGCCAGCTTCTAGGGTATACCCAGGAATGGTTGAAGACCACGTCAGATGCCTCGGTACGGGAAGTCGTCACTCAAGGTTACGCCATAGCCTTCAAAAACCGACCCCCTCATCGATTTTGCCAGACAGACGTCCCTTCGGACCAGACAAAGGCAAACACTCTGCATTCGGTGGTACAGACCCTCCTGGATACAGGAGTCGAAGTACAGATGCCTCTTGCTCAGAGGGGCCGGGGGTACTATTCTCCGCTGTTTCTAGTCCCGAAACCGAATGGGTCCTCCCGGCCCATTCTCAACCTCAAGGCACTGAACAAATTTGTGAAGGTTTCCAAGTTCCGTATGGAAACCCTTCGCTCTATAGTTCTGGCCTTGGAACCTGGGGACTACATGGTCTCCCTGGACATACAGGATGCTTACCTGCATATTCCTATAGCAGTGTCACATCAACAATACCTGAGGTTCGCTATTGGCAACCTCCATTACCAGTTTCGGGCGTTACCTTTTGGCTTAACAACGGCTCCGCAAGTCTTCACCAAAGTTATGGCGGTGATGACAGTGGTACTCTGCTGTCAAGGGGTCAGGATACTGCCGTATCTGGACGACTTGTTAATCCTAGCAAATTCCCCAGATCTTCTCCTGCGTCATTTGGATATGACGGTCCGGTTTCTACAAGCCCACGGGTGGCTCATCAACTGGAAGAAATCCTCCCTGGTCCCTGCTCAGAGCATGGTGCATCTGGGAGCGCTGTTGGACACTCACAACCAGAGGTTGTTCTTGTCTCAGGAGAAAGTCATGAAACTTCAGGACAGGATTCGTTGCTTCCTTTCTCGTCCGCAAGTGTCGATACATTCGGCAATGCAGGTGCTGGGCCTCATGATATCAGCATTCGACATGGTGGAGTATGCTCAATTCCATTCTCGCCCCCTCCAGAAGCTGATTCTAGCCAAGTGGGCGGCTTGCCCCACCGGATCAGGTCTCACATGATTTCTTTGACTCCGGAGGTCTGTCTGTCGCTGCTCTGGTGGCTCCTGGACTGACAATTGTGCAGAGGCCATCCCTTCTGGATATCCAACTGGGTCCTGTTGACGACAGATGCCAGTCTAAGAGGTTGGGGCGCGGTGCTGGAGCAGCACTCCTTGCAGGGTCGGTGGACCAAGGAGGAATCTCTCCTCTCGATCAACATTCTGGAATTGCGGGCGGTCTTCAATGCGTTGAACCTAGCCCAGCATTTGATTCAGAACCGTATTGTTCAAGTACAGTCGGACAGCGCCACCACAGTGGCTTACATAAATCATCAAGGCGGCACTCGAAGCCGTTTGGCAATGAAGGAAGCCTCACGGATTCTACGTTGGGCAGAACGCCATCTACCGGCAATATAAGCAATATTCATTCCGGGAGTCCTGAATTGGGAAGCGGACTTTCTCAGTCATCAGGACGTGCATGCCGGCGAGTGGGGCCTCCATCCAGAAGTGTTTCAACTCCTCGTGGAAAGGTGGGGTCTTCCAGATGTGGGTCTGATGGCGTCTCGACACAATCACAAGGTTCCGGTCTTCGTAGCAAGGACAAGGGATCCTCAAGCAGCATTCGTGGATGCGCTGGCAGTGCCGTGGAGGTTTTGGCTGCCGTACGTGTTCCCTCCGGTGTCACTCCTGCCCAGGGTTATTCGGAAGTTCAAGCAAGAAAAAGGAAATCTATTTCTCATAGCTCCGGCGTGGCACAGACGGCACTGGTTCTCAGACCTGCAAGGCCTATCGTCAGAGCGTCCACTTCTACTTCCACAACGCCCAGACCTCCTCATTCAGGGCCCCTGTGTCTACCAGGACCTAGCCCGGCTGTCTTTGACGCGTGGCTCTTGAAGCTTCCGTCTTAAGAGCTAAGGGTTTTTCTGAAGAGGTCATTAAAACTATGTTGCGGGCCCGGAAACCGGCCTCTGCTCGGATTTACCATCGGGTCTGGCATTCCTACTTTGTTTGGTGCGCATCTAACCATTATGACGCTTCCAAGTTTAGTACAGCCACACTTTTGGCTTTTCTACAGCAGGGCCTAGATGTAGGCCTGCGTCTGGCCTCCCTCAAGGTTCATATTTCTGCCTTGTCGGCGTGGTTTCAGAGAAAAATTGCGACTTTACCTGATGTTCATACTTTCACTCAGGGTGTGTTGAGTATCCAACCTCCCTATGTCCCGCCTGTGGCTCCTTGGGACTTGTCGGTGGTTTTGGAGGCGTTGCAGGAACCTCCATTTGAACCTCTTGGTTCAAGCTGACCTTAAGTGGCTTTCCCTTAAGGTGGTGTTATTGCTGGCTATTGCCTCTGCTAGAAGAGTGTCGGATTTGGGTGCCTTGTCTTGTAGTTCCCCATATCTGATTTTTCACCGTGACCGGGCGGTTCTTAGGACTCGTCCCGATATTTACCTAAGGTGGTTTCTTCGTTCTACCTTAATCAGGAGATTGTGGTTCCAGCTTTTGTTTCTCCTGATTTGTCTCCCAAAGAGCGGTCTTTGGATGTGGTACGGGCTCTCCGTATCTATGTGAAGAGAACTGCTTCTATTCGAAAGTCTGATTCTCTCTTTGTTTTGTTTGGATTTCACAAACGTGGCTGGCCTGCTCACAAGCAGACCCTGGCCAGGTGGATTAGAATGGTGATTGCGCATGCTTATGTCAAGGCTGGTCTGTCAGCTCCTGTTCACATTACGGCCCATTCTACTCGGTCTGTTGGACCTTCTTGGGCGGCCCAACGTGGTGCGACCCTTGACCAATTGTGCAAGGCGGCTACGTGGTCCTCCGGGAACACGTTCATAAGGTTCTATGCCTTCGATACTGTCGCATCCCAGGATGCTTCCTTTGTATGCCGGGTTCTTGTGCCCGCTACAGTACGTCCCCTCCCATAAGGAACTGCTTGAGGACATCCCCATTGTCCAGACTTGTGGAGCCCAGTGTACCCCGCAGCAGAAAACGAGTTTTATGGTAAGAACTTACCCTTGTTAAAACTCTTTCTGCGAGGTACACTGGGCTCCACAAGGCGCCCACCCTGACGCACTTAGCTTCTTTGGGTTGATATGGCATTAGCCGCTGACACTTCTCTTGTCGTGAGAGTGTGGTGTATGTGGCTACTAACCGTTGTCGTCTCTTTTCCTGCTACTGCATTGGGCTGGTTAACTAAACTGAGCTCCTGTGCTGGGAGGCGGGGTTATAGAGGAGGCGGTGCTGTGCATTCTGGGAACAGTCAAAGCTTTGAGCCTGTTGGTACCTCGGATCAAGATCCTACTTTACACCCCCATTGTCCAGACTTGTGGAGCCCAGTGTACCTCGCTGAAAGAGTTTTAACAAGGGTAAGTTCTTACCATAAAACTCGTTATATGTCGGCATTATGCCCACATTTGTTAAGTGTTAGTATGATTCCCACATTTTACCTGTACAGCTCTCTTATACTGTATATAATAACTACCAATAATTATAACTGGAAACAATGAACTATGGGCCATATTTACTTTATACTTACCTGCAAGTTGCTGGAGACTGACAATTTTTCAGGTAGTCACCCGCACACACAGAACAGTAGATGTATCTCCCACATCACACCCGCTGCCTAGTGAAGCGGGCATGATGAGGAGAAAATCACCTGAATCGCTGCACTGGTTGGAGGGGGTGGGGCTAAATGGCATGATATGTCATTTAGCCCTGCCTATTGCCTGGGAACCTGCAAATCCCTGGATTTTTCTCAAGGTGGTTGCAGTCTAATGATGTGACAGCCCAGCCTCGCCCTCCAAAGCAGCCAGCTGCCTCTCTCCTCCAGGCTTCTCCCAGAGAGGAGACAGAAAATGTAGATAAGTATGCTATGAGCCTAATTCAGAGATGTACATAAACCCAATATATTCATACATCTCCGTATGGAAGATGCCAGCTTGGTTAGTTTTCACTATGGCATGGGCACTCTGGCATATTATTTCCCATACAGTAATGCCCCTTGTACCATACTGTGCCCCACACAGTAATGGCCCTTACACCATATATGCCCCACACAGCAATTCCCCTTACAAATTATGTTCCACAGGGTAAAGGCAAGGCAACACCAACCCTTACACTTTTAAACTTTATCAATGGTGGATATGTTCCTGCTGGTCAGGGGTTTTATATGCAACATGCAACCCCCTACCATCTCTTTGGAGCCAGTGGGCAGTGGTCCTGGCTCTACCCATTTGGAAGTTTTCTGTTAATAGAGGTATTACTGGTCCTCTAGCATCTGCCACAATTGTCTCTAGTAAGGCAGCAGCCATTTTAGGAGAGATGTACAAAAAGATAGATAAAATCAAGAGCACCAAAAGGCTGGCCCTTAGTCCCGAATGGAAATAAGTGTCACCTCACACTTAAAATAACAACAGACCCATTTTGGGAGAGATACTTTCAATAGCATTTTTGTTACTGCCTGATGCCCCTGCAGAATGCTCCCCACTTCGATGCTTCCGCTGCTGCTGTCTCAGCTCTGTATATGCTGCTGCCTGAATGGAAATTAGCTGAAAGCTCCGATCACAGTAGAACAGCTATTACAGAGCTGCTGGTGCTGTCTACCCATCCTGCAGCTGCACACTGTGTCAAACTGACTCTTAGCCGACCCTAGGCTTGGAATGAATGCCCTATGCATTTGCCTAGTTTGCCTATGCCTAGGGCCGGTTTTGCATATACCTTCTATAATGTCCTGAAACATATTTGGATAATTTACTGGGCCCATTAGGGCTAATGCATGCGTGAATTTGCACTGCATATATACAGAAAATGACTGCACAAAAATATGAGAATTCAAAGTCATATACAGTACATTCTGACTGCATCTGCACTTGACCAAACATGTGGAAATGTGAACAGAAAGGCATTACAATGTAATATAGTCAGGGCATGCAGACCAGCACATAAGCGTATATATGCCTGCTAGGATTAGTATATCTTGCACCTACTAAAGGCCAGGTGTAAGTACACAGCAATATTTTTCTGAGCATATTGCTTTTTAGTTGTTACTCTCAGTTTACTTCCAAATTTGCATCTTCCCAATAAGAGCAATACAGTCCATGAATAAGGTCATCACAACAGGTGGATAACTATGCTGGACACCACAGATTGGTAACTATGAGGGACATAATGGGGCAATTGCGCACGCAGGGGGAGGGGTTCTGAGTACCCAGAAACCCCCCCTGATTTGGAAAATTCTTGTTTTCAGAGACGGAGACAGCTGGGTCTCCATCTTAATACAAACTGCGATTGTGATCACAGCTTCTGTTGCTGCAGGGAGCTCTAGTCGTCATCAGAGCTCTCTGCACAGAATATTCCCGGGAGCTGTTGTACATGACCACATTATAGCTACAGTGGCTAGGTGGCCACCAGCCCTCCTCTCAGCCTGGGGTATGTGTGTATGGGTATGTGTGTGTTTATATGCATGTACAGTGAGTGTGTGTGTGTGTGTGTGTGTGTGTGTGTTATGTATGTGTGTGTCATACTGTATATAGATTTTTTTACACACACACACACATTTATGATATATATATATATATATACATATATATATATACAGCAAATTGAACTCCGGCACTTGGATCTGTCCCTGTTATGGGACTGTCTTGCTCAGGTGCCCTCCTCCAGGGACTAAGTCCATATGTATACAAGCATACAATAACGAGGCGGCACTCAGAGACTTCGGCAGAAACTTTGTATTAGTGCACATCAACGTTTCGGGGTCTCCCCCTTCATCAGGATTAGTGCAAAATGACAATCTGTGCATTTAAATACTACTTACCCCCAATAAGAACATCCCCACAAGCATATGCCGCTGGCCGCGCCGTCCCGGCCTCCAGACTGACGTCACCAGCGTCTCCGCGGAAGTGACGCGCCGGCTCCCGGGGGCGCGTCCATGGCAACGCTACCTGGCAACAGAGATGTAAACAATAACTCCAGTGAAACAGCTCCGTGCCCGCTAGAAACACCAGCGTGTAGTGTACATATAAAGTGCTCACTGCTATCTCCAACAACTCAATATCTAAAAGCATTCAGTGTTATGCAAATAAGCTGCCAGGTTGCTAAAAAATTATTTGTGAAACCACACCAATTACAATAAAACACATATACATACATGTATCAAAACTTCAGATAAAATGCACATCAATTGCTTAAACCATGCCAAAAACTCTAAATTAAACTACTGCTTATATGTATAACACTGAATGCTTTTAGATATTGAGTTGTTGGAGATAGCAGTGAGCACTTTATATGTACACTCTGTTTACATCTATGTTGCCAGGTAGCGTTGCCATGGACGCGCCCCCGGGCGCCGGCGTGTCACTTCCGCGGAGACGCTGGTGACGTCAGTCTGGAGGCCGGGACGGCGCGGCCAGCGGTATATGCTTGTGGGGATGTTCTTATTGGGGGTAAGTAGTATTTAAATGCACATATTGTCATTTTGCACTAATCCTGATGAAGGGGGAGACCCCGAAACGTTGATATGCACTAATACAAAGTTTCTGCCGTTTTGAAGTCTCTGAGTGCGGCCTCGTTATTGTATGCTTGTATATCTATATATATATATATATATATATATATATATATTAGAGATGTGCACCGGAAATTTTTCGGGTTTTGTGTTTTGGTTTTGGATTCGGTTCCATGGCCGTGTTTTGGATTCGGACGCGATTTGCCAAAACCTCCCTGAAATTTTTTTGTCGGATTCGGGTGTGTTTTGCATTCGGGTGTTTTTTTTTTTACAAAAAACCTTCAAAAACAGCTTAAATCATAGAATTTGGGGGTCATTTTGATCCCATAGTATTATTAACCTCAATAACCATAATTTACACTCATTTTCAGTCTATTCTGAACACCTCACACCTCACAATATTATTTTTAGTCCTAAAATTTGCACTAAGGTCGCTGGATGGCTAAGCTAAGCGACACAAGTGGCCGACACAAACACCTGGCCCATCTAGGAGTGGCACTGCAGTGTCAGGCAGGATGGCACTTCAAAAAAATAGTCCCCAAACAGCACATGATGCAAAGAAAAAAGAGGCGCACCAAGGTCGCTGTGTGACTAAGCTAAGCGACACAAGTGGCCAACACAAAAACCTGGCCCATCTAGGAGTGGCACTGCAGTGTCAGACTGGATGGCACTTCAAAAACATTGTCCCCAAACAGCACATGATGCAAAGAAAAAAAGAGGTGCACCAAGGTCGCTGTGTGACTAAGCTAAGCGACACAAGTGGCCGTCACAAACACCTGGCCCATCTAGGAGTGGCACTGCAGTGTCAGACAGGATGGCACTTAAAAAAATAGTCCCCAAACAAACAGCACATGATGCAAAGAAAAATGAAAGAAAAAAGAGGTGCAAGATGGAATTGTCCTTGGGCCCTCCCACCCACCCTTATGTTGTATAAACAGGACATGCACACTTTAACAAACCCATAATTTCAGCGACAGGGTCTGCCACACGACTGTGACTGAAATGACTGGTTGGTTTTGGCCCCCACCAAAAAAGAAGCAATCAATCTCTCCTTGCACAAACTGGCTCTACAGAGGCAAGATGTCCACCTCATCATCATCCTCCGATTCCTCATCCCTTTCACTGTGTACATCCCCCTCCTCACAGATTATTAATTCGTCCCCACTGGAATCCACCATCTCAGACCCCTGTGTACTTTCTGGAGGCAATTGCTGGTGAATGTCTCCACGGAGGAATTGATTATAATTCATTTTGATGAACATCATCTTCTCCACATTTTCTGGAAGTAACCTCGTACGCCGATTGCTGACAAGGTGAGCGGCGGCACTAAACACTCTTTCGGAGTACACACTGGAGGGAGGGCAACTTAGGTAGAATAAAGCCAGTTTGTGCAAGGGCCTCCAAATTGCCTCTTTTTCCTGCCAGTATACGTATGGACTGTCTGACGTGCCTACTTGGATGCGGTCACTCATATAATCCTCCACCATTCTTTCAATGGTGACAGAATCATATGCAGTGACAGTAGACGACATGTCAGTAATCGTTGCAGGTCCTTCAGTCCGGACCAGATGTCAGCACTCGCTCCAGACTGCTCTGCATCACCACCAGCGGGTGGGCTCTGAATTTTTAGCCTTTTCCTCGCACCCCCAGTTGCGGGAGAATGTGAAGGAGGAGCTGTTGACGGGTCACGTTCCTCTTGACTTGACAATTTTCTCACCAGCAGGTCTTTGAACCTCTGCAGACTTGTGTCTGCTGGAAAGAGAGATACAACGTAGGTTTTAAATCTAGGATCGAGCATGGTGGCCAAAATGTAGTGCTCTGATTTCAACAGATTGACCACCCGTGAATCCTGGTTAAGCGAATTAAGGGCTCCATCCACAAGTCCCACATGCCTAACGGAATCGCTCTGTTTTAGCTCCTCCTTCAATGTCTCCAGCTTCTTCTGCAAAAGCCTGATGAGGGGAATGACCTGACTCAGGCTGGCAGTGTCTGAACTGACTTCACGTGTGGCAAGTTCAAAGGGTTGCAGAACCTTGCACAACGTTGAAATCATTCTCCACTGCACTTGAGTCAGGTGCATTCCCCCTCCTTTGCCTATATCGTGGGCAGATGCATAGGCTTGAATGGCCTTTTGCTGCTCCTCCACCTCGTTACCACCTCTTGCTTCAGATGATGTCAGGGCAGGTTCAGGACTGTTTGCTGGTGCTCCAGTCTTCGGCACGCGGTGGCTGAATGCCGAAAGTGGCCCGCAATTCTTCAGGCCACCGACAGCATCTCTTGCACGCCCCTGTCGTTTCTTAAATAATTCTGCACCACCAAATTCAATGTTTGTGCAAAACATGGGACGTGCTGGAATTTGCCCAGATGTAATGCACGCACAATATTGGTGGCATTGTCCGATGTCACAAATCCCCAGGAGAGTCCAATTGGGGTAAGCCATTCTGCGATGATGTTCCTCAGTTTCCGTAAGAGGTTGTCAGCTGTGTGCCTCTTATGAAAAGCGGTGATACAAAGCGTAGCCTGCCTAGGAACGAGTTGGCGTTTGCGAGATGCTGCTACTGGTGCCGCCGCTGCTGTTCTTGCTGCGGGAGGCAATACTGTCACAGTCATATAGTCCTGACCCTGCCCTGCTCCACTTGTCCACATGTCCGTGGTTAAGTGGACATTGGGTACAGCTGCATTTTTTAGGACACTGGTGACTCTTTTTCTGAGGTCTGTGTACATTTTCGGTATCGCCTGCCTAGAGAAATGGAACCTAGATGGTATTTGGTACCGGGGACACAGTACCTCAATCAAGTCTCTAGTTGCCTGTGAATTAACGGTGGATACCGGACACACGTTTCTCACCACCCAGGCTGACAAGACCTGAGTTATCCGCTTTGCAGCAGGATGACTGCTGTGATATTTCATCTTCCTCGCAAAGGACTGTTGGACAGTCAATTGCTTACTGGAAGTAGTACAAGTGGTCTTCCGACTTCCCCTCTGGGATGACGATCGACTCCCAGCAGCAACAACAGCAGCGCTAGCAGCAGTAGGCGTTACACTCAAGGATGCATCGGAGGAATCCCAGGCAGGAGAGGACTTGTCAGACTTGCCAGTGACATGGCCTGCAGGACTATTGGCTTTCCTGTGTAGGGTGGAAATTGACACTGAGGAAGTTGGTGGTGTGATTTGCAGGAGCTTGGTTACAAGAGGAAGGGATTTAGTGGTCAGTGGACTGCTTCCGCTGTCATCCAAAGTTTTTGAACTTGTCACTGACTTCTGATGAATGCGGTCCTGGTGACGTATAAGGGAGGATGTTCCTAGGTGGTTAACGTCCTTACCCCTACTTATTACAGCTTGACATAGGCAACACACGGCTTGACACCTGTTGTCCGCATTTGTGTTGAAATAATTCCACACCGAAGAGGTGATTTTTTTTGTATTTTGACCAGGCATGTCAATGGCCATATTCGTCCCACGGACAACAGGTGTCTCCCCGGGTGCCTGACTTAAACAAACCACCTCACCATCAGAATCCTCCTTGTCAATTTCCTCCCCAGCGCCAGCAAAACCCATATCCTCATCCTGGTGTACTTCAACAGTGACATCTTCAATTTGACTATCAGGAAATGGAATACGGGTGCTCCTTCCAGCACTTGCAGGGGGCGTGCAAATGGTGGAAGGCGCAAGCTCTTCCCGTCCAGTGTTGGGAAGGTCAGGCATCGCAACCGACACAATTGGACTCTCCTTGGGGATTTGTGATTTAGAAGAACGCACAGTTCTTTGCTGTGCTTTTGCCAGCTTAAGTCTTTTCATTTTTCTAGCGAGAGGATGAGTGCTTCCATCCTCATGTGAATCTGAACCACTAGCCATGAACATAGGCCAGGGCCTCAGCCGTTCCTTGCCACTCCGTGTCGTAAATGGCATATTGGCAAGTTTACGCTTCTCATTAGACGCTTTCAATTTTGATTTTTGGGTCATATAACTGAACTTTTGTTTTTTGGATTTTACATGCTCTCTACTATGACATTGGGCATCAGCCTTGGCAGACGACGTTGATGGCATTTCATCATCTCGGCCATGACTAGTGGCAGCAGCTTCAGCACGAGGTGGAAGTGGATCTTTCCCTATTTTAACCTCCACATTTTTGTTCTCCATTTTTTAATGTGTGGAATTATATGCCAGTATCAATAGCAATGGCCTACTACTATATATACTGCGCACAACTGAAATGCACCACAGATATGGATGGATAGTATACTTGACGACACAGAGGTAGGTAGAGCAGTGGCCTTCCGTACCGTACTGCTATATATACTGGTGGTCACTGTCAGCAAACTGCAAAACTAAAATGCACCACAGGTATATAATCTAGATGGATAGTATACTTGACGACACAGAGGTAGGTAGAGCAGTAGCCTTCTGTACCGTACTGCTATATATACTGGTGGTCACTGTCAGCAAACTGCAAAACTAAAATGCACCGCAGGTATAGAATCTAGATGGATAGTATACTTGACGACACAGAGGTAGGTAGAGCAGTGGCCTTCCGTACCGTACTGCTATATATGCTGGTGGTCACTGTCAGCAAACTGCAAAACTAAAATGCACCACAGGTATATAATCTAGATGGATAGTATACTTGACGACACAGAGGTAGGTAGAGCAGTGGCCTTCCGTACCGTACTGCTATATATACTGGTGGTCACTGTCAGCAAATTGCAAAACTAAAATGCACCGCAGGTATAGAATGTAGATGGATAGTATACTTGACGACACAGAGGTAGGTAGAGCAGTGGCCTTCCGTATCGTACTGCTATATATACTGGTGGTCACTGTCAGCAAACTGCAAAACTAAAATGCACCACAGGTATAGAATCTAGTAGGATAGTATACTTGATGACACAGAGGTAGGTAGAGCAGTGGCCTTCAATACTGTACTGCTATATATACTGGTGGTCACTGTCAGCAAACTGCAAAACTAAAATGCACCACAGGTATAGAATCTAGATGGATAGTATACTTGACGACACAGAGGTAGGTAGAGCAGTGGCCTTCCGTACCGTACTGCTATATATACTGGTGGTCACTGTCAGCAAAACTCTGCACTGTACTCCTCCTATATAATACTGCTGGTCCCCAGTCCCTACAATAAAGCAGTGTGAGCACAGATATATGCAGCACACTGAGCACAGATCTGGAGCGTTTTTCAGGCAGAGAACGGATAAAACTGGTGGTCACTGATCAGCAAAACTCTGCACTGTACTCCTCCTATATAATACAGCTGCTCCCCAGTCCCCACAATTAAGCAATAAGCACAAATATTTGCAGCAACATTAATAAACTGAGAGGACGCCAGCCACGTCCTCTCCCTAACATTTCCAATGCACGAGTGAAAATGGCAGCGACGCGCGGCTCCTTATATAGAATACGAATCTCGCGAGAATCTGACCGCGGGATGATGACGTTCGGGCGCGCTCGGGTTAACCGAGCTATACGGGAGAATCCGAGTATGCCTCGGACCCGTGTAAAATGGGTGAAGTTCGGGGGGGTTCGATTTCCGAGGAACCGAACCCGCTCATCACTAATATATATATATATATATACACACACATATATACATGCATACGTGTGCATGTCCAATCCATTTGCTGGGCGCTCTTTATTTTAAAGACGTTATGTGCATCCTATATATGTGTGTGTGTGTAGTACATATATATATATATATGCATTCCATGAGGCAACACTGCCATATGTAAATAACAGCCCCAGTGCCTTCTGATGGTACCCGCCAGCCAAGAGCCCAAATATAGCAAGTGGTGTCTGCGGCACTTAGGTAATGAAAAGTCTTTTCACTACCTGAGTGCCGCCCACACCGCTTGCTATATACATATATATATATATATATATATATACACATACATACATAATATACAGTATACGGAACCCCCCCCCCCCCAAGTAAATCCTGCGTTTGCCCCTGTGTGTGGGTAACTGTGCTGGACACCATGTATGGGTAAATTTAATGGGTGTGGATCATTAAATCTACAAGCAAAAGTTTTACAGTCATTAGGTCAACCACTAATGGTTGACGTGCATTAGATCGACAGGGTCATTAGGTTGAAAGGATCATTAGGTCGACACATGAAAAGATTGACATGAGAAAAGGTCGACAATAAAAAGTTTGACACAACATTTAAAACATTTTATGGTGTTGTTTTCACCGTGAAAGCATGTGAAACCCAAATTAGTCTACTGCGTCCCCTCGCATGGCTCGCTTCGCATGCAGGTTACTATTCCCAATCAAAATGCTAAAGAACCCCAAAAAACTGTGTCAACCATATGTGTGTCGACCATTGACCTTTTGTACATGTCGATGATAAGCACTGTCAACCTTTTACATGTTGACCTAATGACCATATTGATCTCTTGACCATGTCGACCTAATGCATGTCTACCATTTGTGGTTGACCTAATGACTGTCTACTTTTTCATTGTTGACTTATAGACCGGATACCCAATATACTGTACCGCATGAGTGGGTAAATGTGCTCAATATCATTGGCAGGTAATTGTGCTGGACACCACAGGAGCATAACTGTGCCAGACACCTATGCTGGACACCACAGATGGGTAACTGTGCTGCAGACCACAGCTGGGTAACTTTGCTGGACTACTGCTGCATAAAAGAGAAGGATCAGGGGGTGCACAAGGATAGATAAGTATAAGATCAACTTCATTATTGTATAAGTGAGTGTGTTTTTGTTTTTTATCTCCTGTTCTCTCTGTCCTTCTTTTTCTCCCCTTGTCCTTGTTTATTTTGTATTATCAATTACTGTCCTATTGTTGTATATTGTTTATCATCACAGCTAGTCTATAGTACTGTATTGCATTACATAGATTGTTTTTCTTTTTCTTCTTTTCTTCTGAAGGTAACAGGGAGTTAAGGGGGGTACTGACGGAGCGATATTCTAAGCAATCTGACTAGATTGCTTAGAATATGAGCATTATCGCTCCGTGTGTACCCCCTACAGCGATAGCGATGGCAAGCCCCGCGCATCGCTATCACTGCTGCTAGATTGGCCTGCATGCAGGCCAATCTAGCGGGTCGCTCACTTCACCCGCTGGGTGAAGTGAGCGCCCCCCCGTCTCCCCCGCACGCTCAGCACAGATCTCGCTGTGCTGAGCGCCGGGAGAGATGTGTGCTGAGCGGTTCGCTCAGCACACATCTCTCCTGCATTGGCCCGTATATATGGGCCTTTAGACCTAACAAACAATATGGGTGGGGCTGTGTTTGGGGATCTCACTCAGTGCATGTCGTGCAAGATGTACGTGCACCTGGGGCAACCTTCCCAGTGTGATTACATCTGCACGAGATGTGTGTGAACGGTTGCCCTGGAAGCCCAGGTAACTGATCTAGAGCAAACCGTTACGCTGCTGCGGAAGATTCGCAATCTCGAGCAAGGCTTAGACAGAATGGTGAAGGAGTGGCGGGAGGGGTCACCGGTAGATGAGGATGACCAGGCAGCTAGCTGGGTCACAGTTAGAAGGAAGAAAAAGAGGGCGAGGCTCGACATCTCTGAACTACCAAACCTGAACAAATTCACCCGATTGGACGAGAATTCGTTGGGTGGTAGTGAGGAAATGACGGTGCCAGAGGAGACTGTTCCATCTAGCAACCAGAGGAGCAGTCCCTCTGGCGCAGTTGGGATAAAAGATAGTGATGTGGTGGTAGGGGATTCCATTATCAGGAAGATAGATAGGGCCATCTGCTACCGAGACCGTGATCGCCATACAGTCTGTTGTCTCCCAGGTGCGGCACATCGCGGACCGGGTAGATAGATTGTTGGCAGGGGCTGGGAATGACCCGGCGGGCTTGGTGCATGTTCGCACCAACGACAAAGTTAGTGGAAGGTGGGATTTCCTTAAGAAAGACTATAGGGACTTAGGCAAGAAACTTAAGGCAAGGACATCTAAGGTAATATTCTCTGAAATATTATCCGTGCCACGTGCTAGCCCAGGGAGACAGAGGGAGATTAGGGAGGTAAATGTGTGGCTTAGGGATTGTTGCAGGAAAGAGGGGTTTGTGTTCCTGGAACACTGGGCGGACTTCTCAGTCAGGCGCCATCTTTTTTGTTGTGATGTATTGCACCTGAATGAGGAGGGGCAGCGGTTCTGGAGGGAAGGATGGTTAGAAGGTTGGAGGAGATTTTAAACTAGGTGCCTGGGGGGAGGGAAAGAGCTAGAAACTACGGGTCATGCAGTGAGAATAGTGGGGATGGTGTTAGTGAGCGAAAGGGGGGAGTAGTAGGGGGGAGGGAAAGAGCAGACGGCAAGGGTATTAACATGGGTATTAAAAAAGGTTTTACCAAAACGCTAACTAATAACAATTACGGATCATCGTTGCTGCGTAAAGAGAATGATGTCCCTAGCACAAGGGGAAATACTTATCTTAATTGTATGTATGTAAATGCTAGAAGCCTTACAGGTAAAAAGGGCGAACTAGAAATCCTTGCAGCAAGCAAAAAGTATGTTATTATAGGCATTACTGAAACTTGGCGAGACGAATCTCATGATTGGACAATAAATCTAGAGGGTTATACGCTGTTCAGGAGATACAGATTAAATAAATGGTGTGGAGGGTTATGTCTTTACGTAAAGCCGTTTTTAAAACCTGATATATGGAAAGATATTCAAGAGGGGACTGTAAATACTGTTGAGACGTTATGGGTAGAAATTGCATGCAGGGGTATAGGAATAAAAAAGTTAGTGTTGGGGTTATGCTACAGGCTGCCTGGTATTAATGTGTCTGATGAGGAATTGTTACTGAAGCAAATTGAAAGAGCAGCAGGAGTAGGAGACATAGTAGTGATGGGAGATTTTAACTATCCAAAGATAAACTGGAAACATGATTCATGTGATACTGCTAGGGGTAATATGTTTTCTCTGACGTCCTAGTGGATGCTGGGGACTCCGTCAGGACCATGGGGAATAGCGGCTCCGCAGGAGACAGGGCACAAAATTTAAAAGTTTGACCACTAGGTGGTGTGTACTGGCTCCTCCCCCTATGACCCTCTTCCAAGCCTCAGTTAGGTTTTTGTGCCCGTCCGAGCAGGGTGCAATCTAGGTGGCTCTCATAAAGAGCTGCTTAGAGTAAAAGTTTTGATAGTTTTATTATTTTCAGTGAGTCCTGCTGGCAACAGGCTCACTGCAACGAGGGACCTAGGGGAGAAGAAGTGAACTCACCTGCGTGCAGGATGGATTTGCTTCTTAGGCTACTGGACACTAGCTCCAGAGGGACGATCACAGGTACAGCCTGGATGGGTCACCGGAGCCGCGCCGCCGACCCCCTTGCAGATGCCGAAGTAAGAAGAGGTCCAGAAACCGGCGGCTGAAGGCTTTTCAGTCTTCATGAGGTAGCGCACAGCACTGCAGCTGTGCGCCATTGCGCTCAGGCACACTTCACACCGGCGGTCACTGAGGGTGCAGGGCGCTGGGGGGGGCGCCCTGGGCAGCAATGTTAATACCTTTCTGGCTAAAAAGAATACATCACATATAGTCCATGAGGCTATATGGATGTATTTCACCCCTGCCAGGTCTCAGAAAAACCGGGAGAAGAGCCCGCCGGAATAGGGGGCGGGGCCTATCTCCTCAGCACACAGCGCCATTTTCCTACACAGCTCCGCTGCTAGGAAGGCTCCCAGGCTCTCCCCTGCACTGCACTACAGAAACAGGGTAAAAAACAGAGAGGGGGGGCATTTTTTGGCGATATTATATATATTTAAGCAGCTATAAGGAAACAACACTTATATAAGGTTGTTCCTATATAATTATAGCGCTTTGGTGTGTGCTGGCAAACTCTCCCTCTGTCTCCCCAAAGGGCTAGTGGGGTCCTGTCTTCTATCAGAGCATTCCCTGTGTGTCTGCTGTGTGTCGGTACGTGTGTGTCGACATGTATGAGGACGATGTTGGTGTGGAGGCGGAGCAATTGCCGGTAATGGTGATGTCACCCCCTAGGGAGTCGACACCGGAATGGATGGCTTTGTTTATGGAATTACGTGATAATGTCAGCACGCTGCAAAAGTCGGTTGACGACATGAGACGACCGGCAAACCAGTTAGTACCTGTACAGGCGTCTCAAACACCGTCAGGGGCTGTAAAACGCCCTTTGCCTCAGTCGGTCGACACAGACCCAGACACGGACACCGAATCTAGTGTCGACGGTGAAGAAACGAACGTATTTTCCAGTAGGGCCACACGTTATATGATCACGGCAATGAAGGAGGCTTTGCATATCTCTGATACTGCAAGTACCACAAAAAGGGGTATTATGTGGGGTCTGAAAAAACTACCTGTAGTTTTTCCTGAATCAGAGGAATTGAATGACGTGTGTGTGATGAAGCGTGGGTTACCCCTGATAAAAAACTGCTAATTTCAAAGAAGTTATTGGCGTTATACCCTTTCCCGCCAGAGGTTAGGGCGCGCTGGGAAACACCCCCTAGGGTGGACAAGGCGCTCACACGTTTATCCAAACAAGTGGCGTTACCGTCTCCTGATACGGCCGCCCTCAAGGATCCAGCTGATAGGAGGCTGGAAAATACTCTAAAAAGTATATACACACATACTGGTGTTATACTGCGACCAGCAATCGCCTCAGCCTGGATGTGCAGTGCTGGGGTGGCTTGGTCGGATTCCCTGACTGAAAATATTGATACCCTGGATAGGGACAGTATTTTATTGACTATAGAGCAATTAAAGGATGCATTCCTTTATATGCGAGATGCACAGAGGGATATCTGCACTCTGGCATCAAGAGTAAGTGCGATGTCCATATCTGCCAGAAGAAGTCTATGGACACGACAGTGGTCAGGCGATGCGGATTCCAAACGGCATATGGAAGTATTGCCGTATAAAGGGGAGGAATTATTTGGGGTCGGTCTATCGGATTTGGTAGCCACGGCAACAGCCGGGAAGTCCACCTTTTTACCTCAAGTCCCCTCCCAGCAGAAAAAGACGCAGTCTTTTCAGCCGCAGTCCTTTCGTTCCTATAAGAACAAGCGAGCAAAAGGACATTCATATTTGCCCCGAGGCAAAGGAAAGGGTAAGAGACTGCAGCAAGCAGCCCCTTCCCAGGAGCAGAAGTCCTCCCTGGCTTCTGCAAAGGCCTCAGCATGACGCTGGGACCTTACAAGCGGACTCAGGAGCGGTGGGGGGTCACCTCAAGAATTTCAGCGCACAGTGGGCTCACTCGCAGGTGGACCCCTGGATCCTGCAAGTAGTATCTCAGGGTTACAGGTTGAAATTCGAGAAGTCTCCCCCTCGCCGGTTCCTAAAATCTGCTTTGCCAACGTCTCCCTCAGACAGGGCGACGGTATTGGAAGCCATTCACAAGCTGTATTCTCAGCAGGTGATAATCAAGGTACCCCTTCTACAACAGGGAAAGGGGTATTACTCCACGCTATTTGTGGTACCGAAGCCGGACGGCTCGGTAAGACCTATTCTAAATCTGAAATCTCTGAACCTGTACATACAAAAATTCAAGTTCAAGATGGAGTCACTCAGAGCAGTGATAGCGAATCTGGAAGAAGGGGATTTTATGGTGTCCTTGGACATCAAGGATGCTTACCTTCATGTCCCAATTTGCCCTTCACACCAAGGGTACCTCAGGTTCGTGGTACAAAACTGTCATTATCAGTTTCAGACGCTGCCGTTTGGATTGTCCACGGCACCCAGGGTCTTTACCAAGGTAATGGCCGAAATGAGGATCCTTCTTCGAAGAGAAGGCGTATTAATTATCCCTTACTTGGACGATCTCCTGATAAGGGCAAGATCCAGAGAACAGCTGGAGGTCGGAGTAGCACTAACTCAAGTAGTGCTCCAACAGCACGGGTGGATTCTGAATTTTCCAAAATCCCAACTGATCCCGACGACACGTCTGCTGTTCCTAGGGATGATTCTGGACACTGTTCAGAAAAAGGTATTTCTTCCGGAGGAGAAAGCCAGGGAGTTATCCGAACTCGTCAGGAACCTCCTAAAACCAGGGACAGTGTCTGTGCATCAATGCACAAGAGTCCTGGAAAAAAGGGTCTCTCTGCTATGGTGGTTGCAGAGTGCTCATCTGTTAGAGGGCCGCAGATTCGGCATACAGAACTGGGTCCTAGTGACCACGGATGCCAGCCTGAGAGGCTGGGGAGCGGTCACACAAGGAAGAAACTTCCAGGGCGTGTGGTCAAGCCTGGAAACGTCTCTTCACATAAATATACTGGAACTAAGAGCAATCTACAATGCTCTAAGCCTGGCAAACCCTCTGCTTCAGGGTCAGCCGGTGTTGATCCAGTCGGACAACATCACGGCAGTCGCCCACGTAAACAGACAGGGCGGCACAAGAAGCAGGAGGGCAATGGCAGAGGCTGCAAGGATTCTTCGCTGGGCGGAAAATCATGTGATAGCACTGTCAGCAGTGTTCATCCCGGGAGTGGACAACTGGGAAGCAGACTTCCTCAGCAGACACGATCTTCACCCGGGAGAGTGGGGACTTCATCCAGAAGTCTTCCACATGATTGTAGTCCATTGGGAAAGACCAATGGTGGACATGAGGGCGTCCCGCCTCAACAAAAAACTGGACAGGTATTGCGCCAGGTCAAGAGACCCTCAGGCAATAGCTGTGGACGCTCTGGTAACACCATGGGTGTACCAGTCAGTGTATGTGTTTCCTCCTCTGCCTCTCATACCCAAGGTACTGAGAATTATACGGCAAAGGGGAGTAAGAACGATACTAGTGGCTCCGGACTGGCCAAGAAGGACTTGGTACCCGGAACTTCAGGAGATGCTCACGGAAGATCCGTGGCCTCTACCTCTAAGAAGGGACCTGCTTCAGCAGGGACCGTGTCTATTCCAAGACTTACCGCGGCTGCGTTTGACGGCATGGCGGTTGAACGCCGGATCCTAAGGGAAAAAGGCATTCCGGAGGAGGTCATCCCTACCCTGGTCAAAGCCAGGAAGGAGGTGACTGCACAACATTATCACCGCATTTGTATAAAATATGTTGCATGGTGTGAGGCCAGAAAGGCCCCGACAGAGGAATTTCAACTGGGTCGATTCCTACATTTCCTGCAAACAGGATTATCTATGGGCCTCAAATTAGGGTCCATTAAGGTTCAAATTTCGGCCCTGTCGATTTTCTTCCAGAAAGAATTGGCTTCAGTTCCTGAAGTCCAGACTTTTGTAAAAGGAGTACTACATATACAGCCCCCGGTTGTGCCCCCAGTGGCACCGTGGGATCTCAATGTAGTTTTGGATTTTCTCAAATCCCATTGGTTTGAGCCACTCAAATCGGTAGATTTGAAATATCTTACATGGAAAGTAACCATGCTACTGGCCCTGGCTTCAGCCAGGAGAGTGTCGGAATTGGCGGCTTTATCGTATAAAAGCCCATATCTGATTTTCCATTCGGACAGGGCAGAATTGAGGACGCGTCCTCATTTTCTGCCTAAGGTGGTATCAGCGTTTCACCTGAACCAGCCTATTGTGGTGCCTGCGGCTACTAGCGATTTGGAGGATTCCAAGTTGCTGGACGTTGTCAGAGCATTGAAAATATATATTTCAAGGACGGCTGGAGTCAGAAAATCTGACTCGCTGTTTATACTGTATGCACCCAACAAGCTGGGTGCTCCTGCTTCTAAGCAGACGATTGCTCGTTGGATTTGTAGCACAATTCAACTGGCACATTCTGTGGCAGGCCTGCCACAGCCTAAATCTGTCAATGCCCACTCCACAAGGAAGGTGGGCTCATCTTGGGCGGCTGCCCGAGGGGTCTCGGCATTACAACTCTGCCGAGCAGCTACGTGGTCAGGGGAGAACACGTTTGTAAAATTCTACAAATTTGATACCCTGGCTAAGGAGGACCTGGAGTTCTCTCATTCGGTGCTGCAGAGTCATCCGCACTCTCCCGCCCGTTTGGGAGCTTTGGTGTAATCCCCATGGTCCTGACGGAGTCCCCAGCATCCACTAGGACGTCAGAGAAAATAAGAATTTACTCACCGGTAATTCTATTTCTCGTAGTCCGTAGTGGATGCTGGGCGCCCATCCCAAGTGCGGATTGTCTGCAATACTTGTACATAGTTATTGTTACAAAAAAATCGGGTTGTTTATTGTTGTGAGCCATCTTTTCAGAGGCTCCTACGTTATCATACTGTTAACTGGGTTCAGATCACAAGTTGTACGGTGTGATTGGTGTGGCTGGTATGAGTCTTACCCGGGATTCAAAATCCTTCCTTATTGTGTACGCTCGTCCGGGCACAGTATCCTAACTGAGGCTTGGAAGAGGGTCATAGGGGGAGGAGCCAGTACACACCACCTAGTGGTCAAACTTTTAAATTTTGTGCCCTGTCTCCTGCGGAGCCGCTATTCCCCATGGTCCTGACGGAGTCCCCAGCATCCACTACGGACTACGAGAAATAGAATTACCGGTGAGTAAATTCTTATTTTTAAATACTCTAAATGATAACTACATAGTTCAAGTAATCAATGAACAAACTAGGTGCATTGCAATCTTAGACCTGGTATTAACAAACAATGGGAAATTGGTATCAAATATTATAGTAGGGGAGCCCATAGGAAATAGCGACCACAATATGGTCACATTCAATATCAGTTTTCATAAGCAGTCCTATACTAGCTGAACTTGGACTCTAAACTTTAGCAAAGCCAACTTTGACATGATGAGGGAAGCTTTAAGGGACATTGAATGGGAAATTTTGTTTCAAGGAAAACATACTACGGAGAAGTGGGATGTATTAAAATCACTGCTAGTTAAAAATATGTGCAAATGTATTCCCACGAGCAGCAAAAAAAGGAATAAAAATCCCAAACCAATGTGGCTTAGTAAAAAGATAAAGGAACCAATGGGCAAAAAAAGGCGAGCATTCAAAAAAATACAAATCTAACGGGAATGCTGAGTCATTTCAGCACTATAAGAATTGTAACAAAATATGCAAAAAATAAATAAAAGCGGCTAAAGTAGAAACTGAAAAACTAGTAGCAAAGGAAAGCAAAGCGAATCCCCAAATTTTTTTTATAGCAGTAGCAATAGTTTAAAGAAGAAGAGCATAGGCCCTTTAAAGACAAGTTGGGAGTCTTAATCAAAAATGAAAATGACATAGCGGACAAACGAAATGAGTTTTTTTCAACAGTATTTACAAGAGAGGACCAAATGCAGGGACTAACACACAATCTCAACAAATATAATGTCCCACTGCTAAGTGCTTATTTAAGAGGAGGTAGTCTGTGACTGATTAAAAATGTTTAAGATTAATAAGTCACCGGGTCCCGATGGAATTCACCCAAAGGTTCTTATGGAGCTTCACTCTGAACTTGCAAGGCCGCTATTTTTGATCTTTAAAGATTCAGTTATATCAGGTATGTTTACCAAAGACTGGCGTATAGCGGAAGTAGTGCCAATATTTAAAAAGGGAAGTAAAGCTGAACCAGTTAGTCTTACATCTATAGTGGGGAAAGTATTGGAAGGTATTCAAGGGACAGAGCCGGCCTTAGCTATAGGCAGGCTAGGCATTTGCCTAGGGCATCCAAGCATGTCTAGGGGCATCCAAGCATGTCCCTGCAGTATCTCATGTTGGGAGGGACAGTCTGCAAACTATCTGTTACTTTCCAAATGTATTCAATCAGTACTGGTATACACTGCTGTTTACATTTGTCAAATAAAAATGCACACTCTCCCTTAAAGTTCTTTAAACTCCCTCTGACATGCTTGAATGCCCCTGACTTGTGAGATCTCAGACAGACAGCAGAAGCCCAGTAACTGCAATTCCTAGACCTGTGACATTTTCACTGACTATATAAGGTTATTACTAAATGGCTCCTTATGATACCACATGTGTATTTGGAAGATTGCTTCACATTAATCTGACATCACCTATACTGTTTGTGCACATGGGGGAGGGGGACCCTGCCATCCTGTGTGTGTCCCTTATCCCTGTGCAAACCCCAGGTGTCTGCAGGGACATAACATGGGCATGTGTTCTCCCCACACTTCATTTCCTAGTCAGTCCATGCCGTAAAATTCCCCTGCCAGGATGGTATACCATGTGAGGTCACATCCCTTGTACGGGTGCCCCTTTAACGGGTGCGAGTGCAAACACGCACCCACCCACCCATCCTGCCATTCCCTATCTCACAAAACGCAGTCACGGATCCTGGGAGCTGCATGGGCGCACACACTGACTGCAAGCACGCCAGCAAACAAAAGTAAGTTTTATCAAAAAAGCTACAAGTATTACTAATGTGGGGCATACGTGTAAGGTGCATTACTGTGTGGAATTATGTGTATTATGGGCATTACTGTGTGCCATTATGCAGGGTTGAACAGGCCCACAGGGTAACCCCCCGGTGGGCCCCACTGCCTCAGTGTTCCTGCGTCAGATGCAGAACTAGCGGCGGTGCTAGGGGGCACCAGACAAAATTTTGCCTAGTGCATCAAATTGGCTAGGGCCGGCTCTGCTAAGGGATAGTATTCAGAAGTTCCTTGAAGCCAATAAGGTCATTAAAAGGAATCAACATGGATTTGTGAAGGACAGATCATGTCAAACCAACGTACTTGGCTTTTATGAGACAGTAAGTGCGAACATTGATCAGGGTAAGGAGGTGGATGTAATCTTTTTAGATTTTGCCAAAGCTTTCGACACTGTACCACACATGCGAATTATCTATAACCTACAAGAAATAGGGCTAGGAAGTGCAATATGCACTTGGGTCAGAAATTGGTTAGATAATAGGGAGCAGCGCGTTGTGGTTAATCAATCATTTTCAAATTGGACTGAAGCGCTAAGTGGTGTGCCACAAGGGTCTGTACTTGGACCACTATTGTTCAACATTTTCATTAACGACCTAACAGTAGGTCTAGAGAGCATGGTGTCAATTTTTGCAGGCGATACCAAATTGTGTAAGGTTATAAATACGAGGGGGGGGGGGGGGGGATGCTGAGTCTCTTCAGAACGACTTACTTAAACTAAAATCTCTTTTAGTGGGCCCCTTTTATTTTAAAAAAAACTATTTAACATATCAGTTTAAATTAGGCCACAGGCAAAAATTCACTTTGTGGTTAAGTCCAAATTGATTAATGTTATGATTGCAGTCCTTAATAGATGTGTAATGTTTGTGTGTGTTATTTGAAAACACACTTTCAGCCTCCTCTGTGTCTCTCTCTTGTCGCCGACTCTTCGGTGGAGCTGTACACTGCAGCAGCTGTAGTGGGGGAAAAAACGCATTTAGGGAGTCTATTCATGATGCAGTAAAAAGAGTGGAGAAAAGGACCAGTGGTAAAGTTGCCCATGGCTACCACTCAGCTTCAAAGGAAGACTTTATCAAATACATTCTATAAAATGTAAGGGAGATGCTGATTGGTTGCCATGGGCAACTTCTCCACTGGTCTGTTTCTCCACTATTTTCACTGCTTCATGAATAGACCCCTTAGTCATGTTGCAAAGGTATTATTATTTAAAAAAAAATCATGATGCATTCTACAGTAACAGTGAACCCTTACATACTGTAATGTACAAATAGCCTCGCCAACACTAAAAGACTGGTCAGTGTGTTTGCCAGACACAACTGGTGAGGAATTGAGCTGGACACCACAGGTGGTAGCTGTGCTAGACCCCACAGATGGGTAACTGCTAGACACCATGGGTGAATAACTGTGCTGGATACTCTGGGTGTGTAGCTGAACAACATGGATGGGTAACTGTGCTGGAAACCACAGTCCAATGACTGTGCTTGACTCCATGGGTGGGTAACTGTGCAGGGCACTGTGTGAGTGTGAGTGTGTGTGTGTGTGTGTGTGTGTGTGGGGGGGGGGTGTAACTGTGTTGGACACCAGAGATGAGTATCTGTGCTAGACACCAGAGATGGGTAACTGTGCTGGACACCATAGATGGGTAACTGTGCTGGTGTCAGATCTGTTTGTTTTGTGAACCTGGAGTCTATGTGAAGTCTGTGCGGGTAAGTGGAGGACTATGTGTGTAACTGGCTTGTCTGAGGCTAGTGAGATGTAGAAGTAAAGCGCAATCCCTGACCGGGAGTCGAACCCGGGTCTCGGCAGAAGGAGCCGTATCGTAACCACTGGAGCACCAGGGACTTTGGTGTTGATGACTGGATGGTGAATGTACTGTAGTAGGGAGGAGTGTAGCAGGAGATTAGCTGACTGAGAACTGTATGTAGATAATATGACACTCCTTACTTGGTGAAAATCCCGGTATGCTTGAGTTGCAGAATCCGGAAGGGTGATGGTCGAGAATTACAAGACTGATGATGAGCAGGGTTCGGCTGAAACAAATGATGAAAGGGGTTCGGCTGGAAGCGATGATGACACTACTGGATAGGAACCGGATTGGTGTGCTGACCGGGCTGAAACCGGGATAATAACACTTCTGGATGGGACCTAGACTGGAATGCAACTGGACTGGACTCCTTGCAACCGGACTGGAAGCGCACTGGAGTGCAACCGGATGCTGAGTCTCTTCAGAACGACTTACTTAAACTAGAAGCATGGGCAGCCAAATGGAGAATGAGCTTTAATACAGACAAGTGTAAGGTAATGCACTGTGAACAAAAATTACACCTACATACTAAATGGGGTAATAGTAGGGGATTCTGTACTGGAAAAAGACTTAGGTGTTCACATAGATAGCAAACTAAGCAGCAGTACCCAAAGTAGGATTGCAGCAATGAAGGCTAACAAGGTATTAGCATGTATAAAGCGGGGAATTGATGCAATGGATGAGAGTGTTATACTCCCATTATATAAATCACTAGTGAGGCCACATCTTGAATACTGTGCACAATTTGGGGCACCATACTACAAAAAGGATATCCTGGAGCTAGAAAAGATTCAGAGGTGGGCAACCAAACTAATTAAGGGCATGGACACACTGGAATACGAGGAAAGGCTTGCAAGGCTAGGCATATTTACACTGGAAAAGAGGAGACTAAGAGGGGACATGATCAACATCTACAAATATATAAGGGGACAATACACAGAGCTTGCATGGGACCTGTTTTTGGTAAGATCAGCACAGAGGACACGTGGACACTCGCTTAGGTTAGAGGAGAGGAGATTCCGCACAAAGCGTCAAAAAGGTTTTTTCACAGTGAGGACGATACGTGTTTGGAATTCCCTGCCTGAGAGAGTTGTAATGGCGGACTCAGTCAACACCTTTAAGAATGGGTTAGATAAATTCCTAATGGATAAGGATATCCAGTGTTATGGTGCGTAGTCACGCACTATAGTCATTAAAAAAAAGAGGAATAAAACACAACGGCTGACATCAGCATCGGACAAAATTTAGTCCAAAAATAATACTGCACAGGAGACCACAAATAGGTTGAACTTGATGGACAAATTGTCTTTTATCATCCTTAGATACTATGTTACTATGTTACTATCACGGATGAATTTCTGTGCTAGACGCTATACTGTATGTGTGTAACTGTACTGGACACCATGGGTGGGTAACTCTTTTGGGCATTACAGGTAGTAACTGAACTGGACACTACAGATGAGTATATGTACTGGACCCCATGAGTGGGTAATTGTACTGGACAGCACAGGTGAGTAACTGTGCGGGACACCATCGGTGGTTAACTGTACTGGACATAATAGGTGTGTTAGTGTGCTGGACACCAAGGGTGGATCGCTGCTGGACACCATGGGTTAGTAATGTAGCTGTACACCACGTGTGAGTAACTGTTTTGTACACCACAAGTGGTAACTGTACTGGACATCATAGATGGGCAACTGTGCTGGACACCATGGGTGGAAAATTTGCCTGTGCACCATGGGTGTTTATCTGTACTGGAAAACACAGATGGTTACTGTGATAAACACCATAGCTGGGTTACCCATGTGTGGGTAACTGTGCTGGACACCATGGCCGGGATGTAATGGGAGCCGAGTATGAGCTGAGTTTGCAAAATGTCTGATTTTTCCGTAAAAGTCAGACATTTTGCAAACCTGGCCAGTATAATGGCGTCCAAATACATGTAAGGTAGGATGTTTTTTACTCTTAAAGATAGCAGCCAGCCAAAAGTTGGATCCAGATGCTTTGTCCATGTTAAACATACAACTTGGCCTATATAATGGAGTCCGATTTTGGAAATCTCACACAAAACAGCTCTACTTTGGACATAAATAGACCTGTTTTTTTTTTTTACAAGTTATGTTGGTCAATGTTGAATAATAAATTACAGCACATTTACTGTACAACAAATAAACATGTTTAAAATTATTTCTAACTTTAAAAGCAAACATACTTTGAACTCTCAAAATAGTCTGTGTACTGTACATGTCAATTTTACTAATTGTTCCCCCCTGAAAATGCGTCTGATTCACAAACGGATGTATAAGGACACACAGGCAGCTTTTACTGATTAAAATGATATGTGGTATGCCTTTATTCTGTTTGTAATAGCAACTGTATATGCATACAAAATGTTATGCTACAGTGTTTTCCAGCAAAACACTGTAACATAATTTGGTATGCTGATACAACCGCTGTTACACACAGAATATAGTCATGCCATATATCATTTTAATCAGCATAAGCTTGTGATTCCCAATACATCCCTTTGTGAATAAGATGCATTTTCCGGGGAAATTTTTTTCAAAAACACGTACTTTGCGTCTGTTAAGCCTGACTGCAGCAAAGATGTAGCAGCACACATTTGTACATGTAAGTGTAAATAAACATTAAAATAAGTCGTGTTAGGTTAGGTCTAATGTTCACCCTAAATCCTGTTTTTAAATGTGTTTTAATTAGTGATGAGCGGGTTCGGATCCTCGGAATCCGACCCGCCCGAACTTCACGTTTTTTTTACACGGGTCCGAGCGACTCGGATCCTCCCGCCTTGCTCGGTTAACCCGAGCGCGCCCGAACGTCATCATCCCGCTGTCGGATTCTCGCGAGACTCGGATTCTATATAAGGAGCCGCGCGTCGCCGCCATTTTCACACGTGCATTGAGATTGATAGGGAGTGGACGTGGCTGGCGTCCTCTCCGAGTCCGTTGTATTATATTAGAACTTAGTTAGTTATAATTGTGGGGAGGATTGGGGACGGGGAGCAGCTGTTAGGGAGTACAGTGCAGGGTTTTGAGTTTAATCCGTTGTTTCTCTGCCTGAAAAAAAACGCTCCACCATATCTGTGCTCACTCAGAGTGCTGCACTGCTGCATGATATATCTGTGCTGAGTGCACTGCTCACACTGCCTAATTGTGGGGACTGGGGAGCAGTTATAGCAGGAGTACAGTGCACAGTTTTGCTGACAGTGACCACCAGTCCAGTATACGTTTGTCTGCCTGAAAAACACTGTGGTGTTTTTTTTTTTTCTTTCTTCATGCTAGTTTGTTTAGCAGTCTGCTGACACTGCAGTGTCCACCAGGTCCGTTATACAGTATATTATATCTATAATTAAGCATTAAGCAGCAGTACGGTAGGCCACGGCTGTACCTACCTCTGTGTCGACTCGTCACTCGTCGTCTATAAGTAATACTATCCATCCATCTACATTGTATACCTGTGGTGTTTTTTTTTTCTTTCTTCATACTAGTTTAGCAGTCTGCTGCTGACACTGTCCACCAGGTCCGTTATACAGTATATTATATTTATATATAAGCACTAAGCAGCAGTACGGTAGGCCACGGCTGTACCTACCTCTGTGTCGTCACTCGTCCATAAGTATAAGTAATACTATACTATCCATCCATCTACATTGTATACCTGTGGTGTTTTTTTTTTCTTTCTTCATACTAGTTTAGCAGTCTGCTGACACTGTCCACCAGGTCCGTTATACACACAGTATATTATATTTATATATAAGCACTAAGCAGCAGTACGGTAGGCCACGGCTGTACCTACCTCTGTGTCGTCAGTGCACTCGTCGTCCATAAGTATAAGTAATACTATACTATCCATCCATCTACATTGTATACCTGTGGTGGTTTTTTTTTTCTTTCTTCATACTAGTTTAGCAGTCTGCTGACACTGTCCACCAGGTCCGTTATACAGTATATTATATTTATATATAAGCACTAAGCAGCAGTACGGTAGGCCACGGCTGTACCTACCTCTGTGTCGTCAGTGCACTTGTCGTCCATAAGTATAAGTAATACTATACTATCCATCCATCTACATTGTATACCTGTGTGTTAGGGTCTCCTGCCCTGTGCTGCCACGTCGTCATGGCAACCGGGAGACAAGTGCTAGCGGAGTGACCTGAGCGCAGCTGATACTCCGGTTCGGGTCTTTTGCTGTGCAGTGGTTATAGGCTCTGTGCATGGCAGGGGATCCGGTGCTGGTTTTTGTGCTCACAGTCTGTGAGGTCTGAGTGGGGCGTGGACAGCACCTGCTTTATAAGGCCTCTTCTCAGGGTAAGCAGATGCTGCTGAATCTTTGTTGGTTAGTCAGTTTCTGAAAGTTAGCCAGTACTGTGTAGCTTTGTATTTGTTTGTTGCTTACTGCAAATAGGCCTGGGGATTTGGTATTACACTCTGCCAATCCAGACCTAGCAGTAAGACTGGAGTCAGTCGTTTAGCTTGCTGGGGTTCTGTTACTACTCTGTGAACTTAGCAAGTTTGCGGCTGTATTCTAAGACTTGCCTGTCTAATCCTGTCTCACTGTGCTAGGTGTAACAAAAGGAGAAAAAAGTATGACTCTTGTTTGGGCGCACTCTTGTTGTATCGTGTTGTCTATTGATTAGTGATGTGTATAAAAATATAGTCAAATCTTTATTTCTACTCATAAAATAAATGGGAACTCAGCACAAAAGAAAAAATCAGTGATTAAGTTTAACATAAATGGATAGTAGCATTCCAAATGATGAAACAAAAATTGTATTTTTCTGAAATTAGAAATGTTCAGATCTTATTTTATGCTCAGATAAATGCATATTGGAAGATAGCTACATACCATGCTGCTTCCGTCTGCTAAAGATCTGTACAAACTGTGTTTGTATTGATAAAGCCCTAAGTAGGGATGATTTCAAGTGAGGGACTACACCCTGACTGAGATCTAGCCCTGATAATTCAAGTCCTTATTGGAGATGGAGATGAGATATGAACACAATGAGGTGCTAAGAATAAGTGAAAGTGGTGATCCTGCTGTTAGTGTTATCTCACAGGGAATGCAGCCTTCCTACTGCACTGGGTATTCCCTAGTGGTCGCCCAACTAGGTACTGACCTAGCCCACCTCCGTTTAGCTTCCAAGATCAGACGAGATTGGGCGTGAGCGTAGGGGTATGGTAGTAGGAAGATTTGCCCTGTGCCACTAATGAGAGTGCACCGAAACAGAAGATGGATTGCCCTCTGAGAGGGGAATGGAGGAAAAGAAGAGATGGGGGGGGGGGGGGAAGAAGGAAAGGATAGATATTGGAGCGTGAATCTGCTGTCCTCGTTAGACGGGAGAGACGTGTCCCCAGGGGGACGCGTTCACCAGAATCGTGGATGAGAGTTCACGGAAAAAAGAATTGGATGAAAAAAGAAGAAAAAAAAGGAGAAAAAGAGAAAGAGAGGGAATTGCATGGACATGGGAATCACTGTAATAAATAGCAATATCAAGCAAGAGCCAATCATGCCGTGTGTGAATTTGAGAATGTTAACACTGAGGATATTTGGGCAGGAGGAAGAGAGATATTGAAAAACCTCCTGCTGAGGGTCAAATTACCGGCAGAGGACTTGGTGCAAAATCACACACCACTGCTAGTCCTAAACGTGTACCTTAAATTGTACAGTAAGACGCCAGTAATGGTGAAGACCCTATTGGTCAGCTTTAAAACACACTAGATCATACGCCCAAAGGCATATTGGGTTATACTGAATTCAGTCAAAAGAACCCCATGCAGTTTGTAAATTATCAGATAGTCAACACAATGTATCAAAGACTTATTATGATTGTACTGATTTCAGTCTTCGGACATATATGCAATTTGGTCAGAAAAATATGATATATACAGGACTCAGAATTATAGCACAGTGAAATCATGAAAACACACAGTTTGAGATTTTGGAGCAGATATGGCTGCGTGACCACACAAAATTAAATGTGTGTGTACCTGAGGAAATCTGCATTCATTCAATGAGGGGTTTTACCCGCATCTAACAGAGTAAGGATGAAACATCAAAAATAATATTTGGTGAAACACAACATGGTTACATATCACTAAAAGCTTAATTATAATGCCCCTGGGAAGATCCAGTAGTGTTATGCGATAAAGAGGTCTCACTTAAGCAAATGATAAATAAATTAGAACCAGGAAAATAAATAGTTAAATGCAGGTAAATGTCGAATATCACCCATGCAGTCTTCAGGTGGGAGGGGGTCCGCAGGAAAGAGGGGAAAACGCGTTTCACCCGGTCACGGGCTTGTTCACTTCCATGAAGCAGCTGCTTCATGGAAGTGAACAAGCCCGTGACCGGGTGAAACGCGTTTTCCCCTCTTTCCCCATTTACCTGCATTTAACTATTTATTTTCCTGGTTCTAATTTATTTATCATTTGCTTAAGTGAGACCTCTTTATCGCATAACACTACTGGATCTTCCCAGGGGCATTATAATTAAGCTTTTAGTGATATGTAACCATGTTGTGTTTCACCAAATATTATTTTTGATGTTTCATCCTTACTCTGTTAGATGCGGGTAAAACCCCTCATTGAATGAATGCAGATTTCCTCAGGTACACACACATTTAATTTTGTGTGGTCACGCAGCCATATCTGCTCCAAAATCTCAAACTGTGTGTTTTCATGATTTCACTGTGCTATAATTCTGAGTCCTGTATATATCATATTTTTCTGACCAAATTGCATATATGTCCGAAGACTGAAATCAGTACAATCATAATAAGTCTTTGATACATTGTGTTGACTATCTGATAATTTACAAACTGCATGGGGTTCTTTTGACTGAATTCAGTATAACCCAATATGCCTTTGGGCGTATGATCTAGTGTGTTTTAAAGCTGACCAATAGGGTCTTCACCATTACTGGCGTCTTACTGTACAATTTAAGGTACACGTTTAGGACTAGCAGTGGTGTGTGATTTTGCACCAAGTCCTCTGCCGGTAATTTGACCCTCAGCAGGAGGTTTTTCAATATCTCTCTTCCTCCTGCCCAAATATCCTCAGTGTTAACATTCTCAAATTCACACACGGCATGATTGGCTCTTGCTTGATATTGCTATTTATTACAGTGATTCCCATGTCCATGCAATTCCCTCTCTTTCTCTTTTTCTCCTTTTTTTTCTTCTTTTTTCATCCAATTCTTTTTTCCGTGAACTCTCATCCACGATTCTGGTGAACGCGTCCCCCTGGGGACACGTCTCTCCCGTCTAACGAGGACAGCAGATTCACGCTCCAATATCTATCCTTTCCTTCTTCCCCCCCCCCCCCCCCCCCCCATCTCTTCTTTTCCTCCATTCCCCTCTCAGAGGGCAATCCATCTTCTGTTTCGGTGCACTCTCATTAGTGGCACAGGGCAAATCTTCCTACTACCATACCCCTACGCTCACGCCCAATCTCGTCTGATCTTGGAAGCTAAACGGAGGTGGGCTAGGTCAGTACCTAGTTGGGCGACCACTAGGGAATACCCAGTGCAGTAGGAAGGCTGCATTCCCTGTGAGATAACACTAACAGCAGGATCACCACTTTCACTTATTCTTAGCACCTCATTGTGTTCATATCTCATCTCCATCTCCAATAAGGACTTGAATTATCAGGGCTAGATCTCAGTCAGGGTGTAGTCCCTCACTTGAAATCATCCCTACTTAGGGCTTTATCAATACAAACACAGTTTGTACAGATCTTTAGCAGACGGAAGCAGCATGGTATGTAGCTATCTTCCAATATGCATTTATCTGAGCATAAAATAAGATCTGAACATTTCTAATTTCAGAAAAATACAATTTTTGTTTCATCATTTGGAATGCTACTATCCATTTATGTTAAACTTAATCACTGATTTTTTCTTTTGTGCTGAGTTCCCATTTATTTTATGAGTAGAAATAAAGATTTGACTATATTTTTATACACATCACTAATCAATAGACAACACGATACAACAAGAGTGCGCCCAAACAAGAGTCATACTTTTTTCTCCTTTTGTTACATTTTGCCTTCTCTTTGACTCGGGGCGCACCGCCATATGGACAGATGGGAATAATGTTTATTTAATATTATTGTCCGATTTTTGGTTTAAGTATCATTATCTCATATATATCTAAAAAACAGGCCGGTGCAGGATAAACCTTCCCCCTTTTTGAAAACTCACTGTGCTAGGTGTCAGGGGTCAGTTTAGTGGCAGTAAGCTGAACCTGTGCACTGCAAGTGAGAATTAGGATTGTGGAGACTCTCCTTGTGTCTATCATTCCATCTCTGACCAAGGAGTTTACTGCCACACCCGTTGGTAACCCTTTAGGGTTTTGCTGTTGCCCTTAGCAACAGCATTTCGGGTTCTCTACGTATTAAAACACAACATCTTGCTTTTCCCATCTGAGCAGTTCTAATACAAGGGAGATACCCAGTTCCTTAGCCTCTGGGCTTCTCTGTTCACTTTGTGTGTATTTTGTTAACCTATCACCTTCTGTGTACGTTATGTCATATTCCCCAGTCTGTCTGTAAGTCCATTTGTTTTGCATAACAGTTCAAACACCAGTACATTCCTGCAGGCACTGGAGTGCATAACAGTCCTGACACCAGTACTTTCCTGCAGGCACTGGTGTGCATAACACTGTGGTGGTTTTTTTTTCTTTCTTCATACTAGTTTAGCAGTCTGCTGACACTGTCCACCAGGTCCGTTATACAGTATATTATATTTATATATAAGCACTAAGCAGCAGTACGGTAGGCCACGGCTGTACCTACCTCTGTGTCGTCACTCGTCGTCCATAAGTATAAATAATACTATACTATCCATCCATCTACATTGTATACCTGTGGTTTTTTTTTTTTCTTTCTTCATACTAGTTTAGCAGTCTGCTGCTGACACTGTCCACCAGGTCCGTTATACAGTATATTATATTTATATATAAGCACTAAGCAGCAGTACGGTAGGCCACGGCTGTACCAACCTCTGTGTCGTCACTCGTCGTCCATAAGTATAAGTAATACTATACTATCCATCCATCTACATTGTATACCTGTGGTGTTTTTTTTTTCTTTCTTCATACTAGTTTAGCAGTCTGCTGCTGACACTGTCCACCAGGTCCGTTATACAGTATATTATATTTATATATAAGCACTAAGCAGCAGTACGGTAGGCCACGGCTGTACCTACCTCTGTGTCGTCACTCGTCGCCCATAAGTATAAGTAATACTATACTATCCATCCATCTACATTGTATACCTGTGGTGTTTTTTTTTTCTTTCTTCATACTAGTTTAGCAGTCTGCTGCTGACACTGTCCACCAGGTCCGTTATACAGTATATTATATTTATATATAAGCACTAAGCAGCAGTACGGTAGGCCACGGCTGTACCTACCTCTGTGTCGTCACTCGTCGTCCATAAGTATAAGTAATACTATACTATCCATCCATCTACATTGTATACCTGTGGTGTTTTTTTTTTCTTTCTTCATACTAGTTTAGCAGTCTGCTGCTGACACTGTCCACCAGGTCCGTTATACAGTATATTATATTTATATATAAACACTAAGCAGCAGTACGGTAGGCCACGGCTGTACCTACCTCTGTGTCGTCACTCGTCGTCCATAAGTATAAGTAATACTATACTATCCATCCATCTACATTGTATACCTGTGGTGGCTTTTAGTTGTGCGCAAAATATGGAGAACAAAAATGTGGAGGTTAAAAAAATAGGGAAAGATCAAGATCCACTTCCACCTCGTGCTGAAGCTGCTGCCATTAGTCATGGCCGAGACGATGAAATGCCATCAACGTCGTCTGCCAAGGCCGATGCCCAATGTCATAGTACAGAGCATGTAAAATCCAAAACACAAAAGATCAGTAAAAAAATGACCCAAAAATCAAAATTAAAAGCGTCTGAGGAAAAGCGTAAACTTGCCAATATGGCATTTACGACACGGAGTGGCAAGGAACGGCTGAGGCCCTGGCCTATGTTCATGGCTAGTGGTTCAGCTTCACATGAGGATGGAAGCACTCATCCTCTCGCTAGAAAAAAGAAAAGACTTGCGGCAAAAGCACAGCAAAGAACTGTGCGTTCTTCGAAATCACAAATCCCAAAGGAGAGTCCAATTGTGTCGGTTGCGATGCCTGACCTTCCCAACACTGGACGGGAAGAGCTTGCGCCTTCCACCATTTGCACGCCCCCTGCAAGTGTTGAAAGGAGCACCCGCAGTCCAGTTCCTGATAGTGAAATTGAAGATGTCAGTGTTGAAGTACACCAGGATGAGTATATGGGTGTTGCTGGCGCTGGGGAGGAAATTGACAAGGAAGATTCTGATGGTGAGGTGGTTTGTTTAAGTCAGGCACCCGGGGAGACACCTGTTGTCCGTGGGAGGAATATGGCCATTGACATGCCTGGTGAAAATACCAAAAAAATCAGCTCTTCAGTGTGGAAGTATTTCAACAGAAATGCGGACAACAGGTGTCAAGCCGTGTGTTGCCTTTGTCAAGCTGTAATAAGTAGGGGTAAGGACGTTAACCACCTCGGAACATCCTCCCTTATACGTCACCTGCAGCGCATTCATAATAAGTCAGTGACAAGTTCAAAAACTTTGGATGACAGCGGAAGCAGTCCACTGACCAGTAAATCCCTTCCTCTTGTAACCAAGCTCGCGCAAACCACACCACCAACTCCCTCAGTGTCAATTTCCTCCTTACCCAGGAAAGCCAATAGTCCTGCAGGCCATGTCACTGGCAAGTCTGACGAGTCCTCTCCTGCCTGGGATTCCTCCGATGCATCCTTGAGTGTAACGCCTACTGCTGCTGGCGCTGCTGTTGTTGCTGCTGGGAGTCGATCGTCATCCCAGAGGGGAAGTCGGAAGACCACTTGTACTACTTCCAGTAAGCAATTGACTGTCCAACAGTCCTTTGCGAGGAAGATGAAATATCACAGCAGTCATCCTGTTGCAAAGCGGATAACTGAGGCCTTGACAACTATGTTGGTGTTAGACGTGCGTCCGGTATCTGCCGTTAGTTCACAGGGAACTAGACAATTTCTTGAGGTAGTGTGCCCCCGTTACCAAATACCATCTAGGTTCCACTTCTCTAGGCAGGCGATACCGAGAATGTACACGGACGTCAGAAAAAGACTCACCAGTGTCCTAAAAAATGCAGTTGTACCCAATGTCCACTTAACCACGGACATGTGGACAAGTGGAGCAGGGCAGACTCAGGACTACATGACTGTGACAGCCCACTGGGTAGATGTATTGCCTCCCGCTGCAAGAACAGCAGCGGCGGCACCAGTAGCAGCATCTCGCAAACGCCAACTCGTTCCTAGGCAGGCTACGCTTTGTATCACCGCTTTCCAGAATAGGCACACAGCTGAAAACCTCTTACGGCAACTGAGGAAGATCATCGCAGAATGGCTTACCCCAATTGGACTCTCCTGGGGATTTGTGACATCGGACAATGCCAGCAATATTGTGAGTGCATTACATCTGGGCAAATTCCAGCACGTCCCATGTTTTGCACATACCTTGAATTTGGTGGTGCAGAATTATTTAAAAAACGACAGGGGCGTGCAAGAGATGCTGTCGGTGGCCAGAAGAATTGCGGGCCACTTTCGGCGTACAGGCACTGCGTACAGAAGACTGGAGCACCACCAAAAACACCTGAACCTGCCCTGCCATCATCTGAAGCAAGAGGTGGTAACGAGGTGGAATTCAATCCTCTATATGCTTCAGAGGATGGAGGAGCAGCAAAAGGCCATTCAAGCCTATACATCTGGCCATGATATAGGCAAAGGAGGTGGAATGCACCTGTCTCAAGCGCAGTGGAGAATGATTTCAACGTTGTTCAAGGTTCTGCAACCTTTTGAACTTGCCACACGTGAAGTCAGTTCAGACACTGCCACCCTGAGTCAGGTCATTCCCCTCATCAGGCTTTTGCAGAAGAAGCTGGAGGCATTGAAGGAGGAGCTAAAACAGAGCGATTCCGCTAGGCATGTGGGACTTGTGGATGGAGCCCTTCATTCGCTTAACCAGGATTCACGTGTGGTCAATCTGTTGAAATCAGAGCACTACATTTTGGCCACCGTGCTCGATCCTAGATTTAAAACCTACCTTGGATCTCTCTTTACGGCAGACACAAGTCTGCAGAGGTTCAAAGACCTGCTGGTGAGAAAATTGTCAAGTCAAGCGGAACGCGACCCGTCAACATCTCCTCCTTCACATTCTCCCGCAACTGGGGGTGCGAGGAAAAGGCTACGAATTCCAAGCCCACCCGCTGGCGGTGATGCAGGGCAGTCTGGAGCGACTGCTGATGCTGACATCTGGTCCGGACAGAAGGACCTGCCAACGATTACTGACAAGTCGTCTACTGTCACTGCATATGATTCTCTCACCATTGAAAGAATGGTGGAGGATTATATGAGTGACCGCATCCAAGTAGGCACGTCAGACAGTCCATACGTATACTGGCAGGAAAAAGAGGCAATTTGGAGGCCCTTGCACAAACTGGCTTTATTCTACCTAAGTTGCCCTCCCTCCAGTGTGTACTCCGAAAGAGTGTTTAGTGCCGCCGCTCACCTTGTCAGCAATCGGCGTACGAGGTTACTCCCAGAAAATGTGGAGAAGATGATGTTCATTAAAATGAATTATAATCAATTCCTCCATGGAGACATTCACCCGCAGCAATTGCCTCCAGAAAGTACACGAGGACCTGAGATGGTGGATTCCAGTGGGGACGAATTAATAATCTGTGAGGAGGGGGATGCACACAGTGAAAGGGGTGATGAATCGGACGATGATGATTAGGTGGACATCTTGCCTCCGTAGAGCCAGTTTGTGCAAGGAGAGATTGATTGCTTCTTTTTTGGTGGGGGCCCAAACCAACCAGTCATTTCAGTCACAGTCGTGTGGCAGACCCTGTCGCTGAAATGATGGGTTCGTTAAAGTGTGCATGTCCTGTTTTTACAACATAAGGGTGGGTGGGAGGGCCCAAGGACAATTCCATCTTGCACCTCTTTTTTCTTTCATTTTTCTTTGCGTCATGTGCTGTTTGTGGAGTATTTTTTTGAAGGGCCATCCTGCGTGACACTGCAGTGACACTCCTAGATGGGCCAGGTGTTTGTGTCGGCCACTAGGGTCGCTTAGCTTAGTCACACAGCTACCTCATTGCGCCTCTTTTTTTCTTTGCGTTATGTGCTGTTTGGGGAGTATTTTTTTGAAGGGCCATCCTGCGTGACACTGCAGTGCCACTCCTAGATGGGCTAGGTGTTTGTATCGGCCACTAGGGTCGCTTAGCTTAGCCATCCAGCGACCTCGGTGCAAATTTTAGGACTAAAAATAATATTGTGAGGTGTGAGGTGTTCAGAATAGACTGAAAATTAGTGGAAATTATGGTTATTGAGGTTAATAATACTATGGGATCAAAATGACCCCCAAATTCTATGATTTAAGCTGTTTTTTAGGGTCTTTTGAAAAAAACACCCGAATCCAAAACACACCCGAATCCGACAAAAAAAATTCGGTGAGGTTTTGCCAAAACGCGTCCGAACCCAAAACACGGCCACGGAACCGAACGCAAAACCAAAACACAAAACCCGAAAAATTTCAGGTGCACATCACTAGTTTTAATACAAAATTCCCTTAATGTAATCCCTAAAAAGTGTACAAACTTAAACATACAATTAAAACACATTAGCCCTAAATAATTTTTTATACTTTGAAATTAACTAATGTTTTAGTAACAAACCACAAACACATGTTTGGGATTTACTTCACTTCAAAACAAGACATTTAGGAACAAATTCCAAAACAGGGAAACAAATAGAAAGGTGGGAATAAAAAATTGTAAAAAATTATTGTGATGTAGAAGGCCCTCAACCTCTTGCTGCTCCCCCCCTTCCTGATTCCAGACATTACGCCTTTGGGGGTCACTGGCGAAGCACTCAGTGTGCTGGAGTGGAGGGAGCCAGCCGTTGAGGTTGTTGGGCGTTCATGCACAGCTCTTTGTGCCACCAGCTCCCTCTGCAGGGCCACAATCACCTATGTTTGCTCTCGGATGGCCTGCATGTCCTGTGTCACGTGGGTCAATTCTCTTATGCAACTATTTATCTTTCTGGTCATATTGGTGCGGGTGCCTTGTGCCACCACCGCTGTCCTATTCTTCTGCCACCCAATATAGTCCAGCTGGGTGGTCTGCTTATCCATAAAGAACATCTGCTGCTCCAGAAAATGGTGGTGGGACAGGGAGAGATCATCCATACTTGGAGCACTGGCCCGTGTGCTGGGCAGAGGTGGTTGCGGCTACAGTGGAGGTGGCACATTTGGCGTAGGCTCCATGGGAGTGAGGAGGATGGTGTTGTCATTCTCCTCTTCTTCCCCCAATAAATATGCCATCAGGCCTGGAAGTCGCAGGCCCTGAGGTGCTGGTGACAGGCGGGGGAGGATCGGCGGTGCTGAGAGCGCATGAGAAGGAACTGCAAAAGAACAAAAAAAAAAACACTTGTAATGGCGAATAAATACAACCTATAATAATGTGGCACACCTATCAATGCACATGCTTAAATAAAAATCTATGCTAGCTGACATAATTAAAATGACTTAAAAAACAATGTAGGTATGGATTAGAAAATCTCTTTTAGTGGGCACCTTTTATTTAAAAAAAACTATTTAACATATCAGTTTAAATTAGGCTGCAGGCAAAAATTCACTTTGTGGTTGAGTCCAAATTGATTAATGTTATGATTGCAGTCCTTAATAGATGTGTAATGTTTGTGTGTGTTGTTTGAAAACACACTTTCAGCCTCCTCTGTGTCTCTCTCTTGTCGCCGACTCTTCGGTGGAGCTGTACACTGCAGCAGCTGTAGTGGGGAAAAAAACGCATTTAGGGAGTCTATTCATGATGCAGTAAAAAGAGTGGAGAAAAGGACCAGTGGTAAAGTTGCCCATGGCAACCACTCAGCTTCAAAGGAAGACTTTATCAAATACATTCTATAAAATGTAAGGGAGATGCTGATTGGTTGCCATGGGCAACTTCTCCACTGGTCTGTTTCTCCACTATTTTCACTGCTTCATGAATAGACCCCTTAGTCATGTTGCAAATGTATTCTTATTTAAAAAAAAATCATGATGCATTCTACAGTAACAGTGAATCCTTACATACTGTAATGTACAAATAGCCTCGCCAACACTAAAAGACTGGTCAGTGTGTTTGCCAGACACAACTGGTGAGGAATTGAGCTGGACACCACAGGTGGTAGCTGTGCTAGACCCCACAGATGGGTAACTGCTAGACACCATGGGTGAATAACTGTGCTGGATACTCTGGGTGTGTAGCTGAACAACATGGATGGGTAACTGTGCTGGAAACCACAGTCCAATGACTGTGCTTGACTCCATGGGTGGGTAACTGTGCAGGGCACTGTGTGAGTGTGTGTGTGTGTGTGTGGGGGGGGGGGGTGTAACTGTGTTGGACACCAGAGATGAGTATCTGTGCTAGACACCAGAGATGGGTAACTGTGCTGGACACCATGGATGGGTAACTGTGCTGGTGTCAGATCTGTTTGTTTTGTGAACCTGGAGTCTATGTGAAGTCTGTGCGGGTAAGTGGAGGACTATGTATGGAACTGGCTTGTCTGAGGTCAGTGAGATGTAGAGGTAAAGCGCAATCCCTGACCGGGAGTGGAACCCGGGTCTCGGCAGATGGAGCCGTATCGTAACCACTGGAGCACCAGGGACTTTGGTGTTGATGACTGGATGGTGAATGTACTGTAGTAGGGAGCAGTGTAGCAGGAGATTAGCTGACTGAGAACTGTATGTAGATAATATGACACTCCTTACTTGGTGAAAATCCCGGTATGCTTGAGTTGCAGAATCCGGAAGGGTGATGGTCGAGAATTACAAGACTGATGTTGAGCAGGGTTCGGCTGAAACAAATGATGAAAGGGGTTCGGCTGGAAGCGATGATAACACTACTGGATAGGAACCGGATTGGCGTGTTGACCGGGCTGAAACCGGGATAATAACACTTCTGGATGAGGCCTAGACTGGAATGCAACTGGACTGGACTCCTTGCAACCGGACTGGAAGCGCACTGGAGTGCAACTGGACTAGAGAGCAGCCGGACTGGACTGGGATGCTACCAGACAGGACTGCAACCAAACTGGAATGAAACCGGACTCAGGGACGTGCGGTGAGGTAAATGGCTCAGGAGGCACTGGCTAATACCAGCTCCAGATTTACACACATTTTATGAGCCAAATGGTATATGTGGGCATTATAGGCAGGTGCAGCAGTATAAACTCCAGGAAATTTTATGCTTTTGATCAGAGAATTGCGGAAAAGTTAGGCACCTGTCATAGACTTTTTACTCCAGAGTTTTAACTGTAAATTAGATTAGAATTATACAAATAAGCTATTTCTAACATATTGTGTTTATTTTTCATATACTTTATACAGTCAAAACTCTGGTACAAACATTAGTATGACAAGAAAGGCTCTGCTTCACCTGCCTCACCCCACTGCACATCACTGACTGGACTGGAACCAAACTGGAGAGAAACGGAACAGAGATTTGCAGGTACTAAGGTAATATCTGTAAACTCTTGGGAGCTGATCCACCAGACTCACACTGAGCTGTGTGACTCAAGGAACTCGCAGCTTCTGAAACTCAGCTCTCTCTACTTATACCTCTTGGAGCTTGGTGATTGGTAAATAGAGTCATGCGATTTAGGGACTCTCAGGCTGGCACAGGATTGGATATCTCATGGTCAGTTGATCTGGCCCTGTCACAGCAGTACTCCCGACTAGGCTCTGATGTGATTTGAGGCCTAGCAGGCCGGGAAAACACTGAAGCCTAAACTTCTTAAAATGAACAGAGGGTGCTGGCTTTTAGGCCCAATCACCAGAAAGCTGAGCGCAGTGGAGAATCAAATGCTGCAAACAGGATATTGCTGATTACTCACTGAGATTAGACAGATTACTCAAATGGTTAATCAAGAGTAAGTAACACAGATTGCAGTTTGCATACTGAGTTGAAGCAGATGGAGGTTACAGGATATGCTGAGGTAAGACACAGAACATGAGAAGTACAGTCAGGATTGTAATAGCTGGACACTGCGGTTGGGTAACTGTGTTGGACACAACAGATAATTAAAGGGCCCTACACACTGTTAGATATTTAAGAATGATATGGACGATATCAGTAAAAAATTAACGCTATATCGTTCAGTGTGGAGGCACCGTCGATGAACGATGCGCGTCCACGCAGTCATCCATCTCTGGTCTATCATTGTTTATCATTGCAAGCCAATTTGGACAATATCGTCGTATGCAGAGCTGGCCCTAGGCATAGGCAAAATAGGCAATTGCCTAGGGCATCTGGTATGCTTAGGGGCACAATCAGCTTCTGCTGATTAAAATGTTATGCAGCATGCCTATATTCTGTGTGTAGCATTTCATATGCAAATACAGCCACAGTCGCACACAGTATATAGGCATGCCGCATATCATTTTTATCAGCAGAAGCTGCTTGTGCATCCTAGCCACATAGCAATACAAATAAGATGCATTTTCATCAAAAATAGGCACCCAAAGTTAGCAGAACTGCCAGTTGACTCACGCCAGGCATCTCCTGCTGCATGGCACATGGAGGCAAGATTTATGAGGAAACATCTGTATCCAAGCAGAAGCAGAGGTCGCAGTGTTAGTGGCGGTGCGAGTGCTCTGTGTGTGTGTGTGTGTGTGTGTGTGTGTGTGTGTGTGTGTGTGTGTGAGTGGGTTGGTTGTGCAATAGTGTTCGGCATATGTGTAAGAGGCATTATGCGTTTCATGTGTATAAATGCATTAATAATGTGCAGCAAATGTGTAAAGGTCACTATATGTGTCATTATGTGTATAAGGGCATTAATAATGTGTAACATATGTGTAAGGGGCACTATGTGTGTCGTTATGGGTATAAGGGCACTAATAATGTGCGGCATTTGTGTAAGGGACATTATGTGTGTCATTATGTGTATAAGGGCATTAATAATGGGTGTCATATGTGTAAGGGGCATTATTGTGTGGTATTATGTGTATAAATGCATTACCAATGTGTGGCATTATGTGTATAAGGTGCTCTACTGTGTGGCATAACGTATAGAAAGGGCACTACTGTGTGGTCTAATGTGAATAAAGAGCAATATGGTGTGGTGTAATGTGAATAAGGAGCAATATGGTGAGGTGTAATGAGAATAAAGAGCAATATGGTATGGTGTAATGTGAATAAAGAGAAATTCAGTATGATGTTATGTGAATGAGGGGCACTATTGTGAGGAGTAATGTATATAAGGTAAAGTGGTACTACTGTGTGATGTAATATGAATAAGGGGCTCTATCACATGATAAATTGTAAATAAAGTTGCATTACTGTGAGGCATAATTTGAATTGGGGGTACTATTGTTTGGCCATGCCCCTTGCCAGCAAAAACACATACCTTTTTGGGCTGTGCACCGAATGTGCGCACTGTTCTTATTTAAATTACAGGGGGTAGGAAAAAAAAAAAAGGACTGCTATGGGTGGGGGTGATGGTGCTGGGAAAAGGGTTCAGGGTCAGAGGCAGAACTAGCAGTGGTGCTAGGGGGCACCAGCCAAAATCTTGCCTAGGGCATCATATTGGTTAGGGCCGGGTCTGGTCGTATGCAATGTGCAATATGCTCAAATCGTTCATACAAATCGTTCAGTGTATATGCTCAAAATTGTTACTAAAAACTACCTGAAAAATCGTTCAATGCTCATATCCTTCATCGTGCAAATCAATCAAATCTCTCAATGTGTAGGGCCCTCAAATGTGCTAGACACCAGAGGTGGGTAACTGTGCTGGACACTAAGGGTTTAATACTGTGTGTAAGTGTACTAGACAGGTGTGTAAGTGTACTAGACACCACTTGTGGGTAACAGCACTAGACACTATGGATGGTACCTGCATTGGACACCATGGGTCAGTAACTGTGCTTGACACTATGGGTGTGTAACTGTGCTGGACCAAAGATGGGTAACTGGATACCAGTGCTGGACAAACTGGCATAGTTATAATGGGTGCAGTGCATACTTGCCTACCTGACCCTCTCCATGAGGGAGAAAATGCTCTGTTCCTGGACTTTCCTGCTAATGTATGATTGCCATCACCTGTGGTGAGCTAGTTAATTGATAAGAAAGGTGTTTCACCACAGGTGATGGCAATCATACATTACCAGGAAAGCCCAGGAACAGAGCATTTTCTCCCTCATGGAGAGGCTCAGGTAGGCAAGTATGGTGCAGTGTATACCTCCCAATATGACCCTCTCCAGGCGTTACAGAATGCTCTGCTCCTGGACCTCCCTCTTAATTTATGATTGTTGCCACCTGTGGTGAAACACGTTTCTTATCCATTAACCTGTTCAAAACAGGTGCTAGCAATAATAAATTAAGAGAAAAATCCAGAAGTAGAGCATTTTGTCCCTCCTGGAGAGGGTCATGTTGGGAGGTATGCAGGGTGTGCAATACATACAGGCCTCAGAGTCCAGGGGGCCCACACCGCACACGTTACACCCATTTCTTTAATACTTAACCCTTCGGAGTCCCGTGCCGACAGCAGCAGCACTGTAGAAATCGCTGGGGAAAAGACACAGCAGCAATTTTCTCTGTGTTTTGCACATGCACAATAGAGAAATCACTGGGAAAATGTCAGCTGTGCCATTTTCCTGGAGATGTGTGTATTCGTATTAGAGTCAGCCCTCTAGTGTTTAGACTCTCCAGTACTGCCATCAGATAGGAGGGGGCCCGGATGGCGGAGGCTGCACACAGGCCTCCTCCTCTCTTAAAACACCCATGGTTGGATACCAAGAGGTAAATTTACTAAGATGGAGTTCCATTTAAGATGAGATGTTGCTTATAGCAACCAATGGGCTGGCCTCCATGGAGAGTAACTGTGATGGAGATCATGATTGGGTAACTGTACTGGGCACCATGACTAGATAACTTTTCTGGACACCAGAAACCTGTGCTGGACAACAAAGGTGGGTTTTTGTGCTGGATACCACAGAAAATTAACCTTGCTAGACACCACAGGTGGGTAACTGCACAGGACACCATGGGTGGGTAACTGTACTGGACACCATGTATGAGTAACTGTGGTGTACACTGTGGGTGTGTAACTGTGCTGAACACCACAGATGGGTAACTGTACTTGATAAAAAAGGTGGGTAACTGCTGGACCCCACATGTCTGTAACTGTGCTGGACACTATTGGTGTGTAACTATACACCATAGGTGGGTAACTGTGCTGGACTCCACAGGCCAGTAACAGTGCTGACACAACGGGTGAATAACTGTCCTGGACACCAAGACTGTTTAACTGTCTAAGACACCACAGATGAATAACTGTGCTGGATACCATGGGTTGGTAACTGTGCTGGACACCACAGATGAATAACTGTGCTGGACACCACAGGTGGGTAACTGTGCTGGGCACTGTGGGTAGTAACTGCTCTGGACACCACAGATGTATAACTGTACTGGACACCATGGGTAGGTAACTGTGCTGGACACCACAGGTGGGTAACTAGGCTAGACAGCACAGATGAGTACCTGTGCTGGACACCATTGATAAGTAACTGTGCTGAACACCATTGGTGAGCAACTGTATCAGACAACGTGTGTGTAACTGTGCTGGACACCACAGATGAGTAACTGTGCTGGATACCATGGGTGGGTAACTGTGCAGGACACTATGGAGTGAGTAACTGCAGATGCGTAACTGCACTATACACCACTGGTGGGTAACTTGACACTTCATGTAGGTAATTGTGCTGGACACCACGGGTGGTAACTGTACAGGACACCACAGATGCGTAACTGTGCTCCTACAGTATAAATTATTTTGTGACAGCTTTGGCACAAAATAGGTAGAAGTAAGGAATTTTGTCGTGGACATACCGACGAGTGAGACAAATGGGATTAAAGTAACAATTACTCAGTGCCTATCTAAAGCCAGTCCAGACAGTAATGGCAAAGGCATATTTTTGGGTTGATGCAGAGTTTCACTAAAAAGCCGCAATTGAGAGAATAGACAAAGTGACAGATATCTCAAGTAACATGCAGGTTGGCATCCATCTATAGTCTTTGAGCCACGTTAATGTCCAACATACATCACATAAACGTACACCCATGTTTTAACCATTTACTTTTCTTGGAAATATGCAGTCACTATTCAGCTTTAACAAAACTTAAAAAATATCTGGAATATAAATATCTCAGGTACAACTCTTCACCTCTTGTTTGGAAAAGTCACACAGACTAAAACATAATATATGATGAAGAAAGCATAGAATCAGGGGCGTAGCCAAAACTCTGTGACCCCCATAGCATACCTCCCAACTTTTAGGTCAGGAGGAGTGTGACTTTTTAAAAGGGTGAGTGGCTTCACGGGAATGCTGCGACCGCCTGCCACACCTTCCATTTACCTCACAGTGGGGGCATAGCCAGCGCTCTATGAGCTGCTGGCATGCCCACAGTCCACTGTATCCTGTGAACAGACGCTGTGCGCATGCGTACAGCGTCTATTCATGCTGCTCTGCTATACAGAGCAGTGGTGACTGACAGGAGCCTCTCAACCAGATGTCAGCTTTCACTCCTGACTGCCCTGCATCACCGCCAGTGGGTGGGCTAGGAAATCTTATCCTTTTCCTTGCAACCCCAATTGCGGGAAAAAATGAAGGAGGAGCTGTTGCTGGGTCACATTCCGCTTGAGTTGACAATTTTCTCACCAGCAGGTCTTTGAACCTCTGCAGACTTGTGTCTGCTGGAAAGAGAGATACAACTTAGGCTTTAAACCTAGGATCGAGCACGGTGGACAAAATGTAGTGCTCTGATTTCAACAGATTGACCACCCTTGAATTCTGGCAAACTGAATGAAGGGCACCATCCACAAGTCCCACAAATGTAGTGGAATCGCTCCGTCTTAGCTCCTCCTTCAATTTCTCCAGCTGCTTCTGCAAAAGCCTGATGAGGGGAATGACCTGATTCAAGCTGGCAGTGTCTGAACTGACTTCACGTGTGGCAAGTTCAAAGGGTTGGAGAACCTGGCACAAGACGGAAATCATTCTCCACTGCACTTGAGTCAGGTGCATTCCCCCTCCTTTGCCTATATCATTGTTATGCACACCAGTGCCTGCAGGAAAGTACTGGTGTCAGGACTGTTATGCACTCCAGTGCCTGCAGGAATGTACTGGTGTTTGAACTGTTATGCAAAACACATGGACTCACAGACAGACTAGGGAATATGACATAACGTACACAGAAGGTGGAAGGGTAACAAAATACACACAACGTGAACAGAGAAGCCCAGAGGCTAAGGAACAGGGTATCTCCCTTGTATTAGAACTGCTCAGATGTGAAAAGCAAGATGTTGTGTTTTTAATACATAGAAAACCCGAAATGCTGTTGCTAAGGGCAACAGCAAAACCCTAAAGGGTTACCAACGGGTGTGGCAGTAAACTCCTTGGTCAGAGATGGAATGATAGACACAAGGAGATTCTCCACAATCCTAATTCTCACTTGCAGTGCACAGGTTCGGTTTACTGCCACTAAACTGACCCCTGACACCTAGCACAGTGAGACAGGATTAGACAGGCAAGTCTTAGAATACAGCCGCAAACTTGCTAAGTTCACAGAGTAGTAACAGAACCCCAGCAAGCTGAACGACTGACTCCAGTCTTACTGCTAGGTCTGGATTGGCAGAGTGTAATACCAAATCCCCAGGCCTATTTGCAGTAAGCAACAAACAAATACAAAGCTACACAGTACTGGCTAACTTTCAGAAACTGACTAACCAACAAAGATTCAGCAGCATCTGCTTACCCTGAAAAGAGGCCTTATAAAGCAGGTGCTGTCCACGCCCCACTCAGACCTCACAGACTGTGAGCACAAAAACCAGCACCGGATCCCCTGCCATGCACAGAGCCTATAACCACTGCACAGCAAAAGACCCGAACCGGAGTATCAGCTGCGCTCAGGTTACTCCGCTAGCACTTGTCTCCCGGTTGCCATGACGACGTGGCAGCACAGGGCAGGAGACCCTAACAGTACCCCCCCTCTGACGAGGGGTCAATGAACCCCTACCACCGGGTTTATCGGGGAACTGCGAGAAGAAAGAGCGTATCAGTCTGGGGGCATGAAGATCACAACTGCGCACCCACGACCGCTCCTCCGGGCCATACCCCTTCCAGTGCACCAAAAATGACAGCCGACCCCGAACCACCTTGGAGTCAAGAATCCTTTCAACAACAAACTCCCTCTGGCCACGTATCAGAAGAGGGGAAGGTCTTCCACTGGAAGAAGGATTACTAATCGCCCGTTTTAAAAGGGAACAATGAAATGTTTTATTGATACCCAAAGAACGGGGCAGATCTAACTGAAATGCCACCGGATTGATAACCCTGGTGATCTTATAAGGGCCGATGAACCGGGGGCCTAACTTATGAGATGGCTGTCTCAACTTCAAATTCTTGGTAGACAACCAGACGAAGTCTCCTAATTTGAAGCTGCAGGGTCTTTTCCGCTTATCAAAAACCCTTTTGGTCACTAATGACACAGACACAAGGGCTTTCTTCACTTTCCGCCAAATACCTCTAAGGACCGAAACCACAGAGGAACCACCAGGCGTGGAGTCCAGGGGGTCAAAAGAATTGGCTTAGGATGATGCCCATACACACAAAGGAAGGGAGAGATCCCTGTAGCAGAGTGAGCCGCGTTGTTATAGGCAAACTCCGCCATGGACAGATGAGCAACCCAGTCAGTCTGACACTTGGAGACATAACACCTGAGGAACTGCTCCAAGGACTGGTTCACCCTTTCAGTCTGCCCATTAGACTGCGGATGGTAGCCCGACGACAAGCTGACAGAAATCTGGAGATCGGAACAAAATGCCCTCCAGAATCTGGCCACAAACTGGGATCCGCGGTCAGAGACCACATCAAGTGGCAACCCGTGGAGACGCACAACATGCAGCATAAATAATTCAGACAGGCGTCTGGCCGATGGCAGCCCAACCAGTGGAACGAAGTGCGCCATCTTCGAAAACCTGTCAACGACAACCCAGATGGCTGTCATCCCCGAGGATTTGGGCAAGTCCACCACAAAATCCATTGAAATGTGGGTCCATGGCTTAGATGGAATAGAGAGTGGATGTAATGGGCCAACAGGAACCCCTCTAGGAGTCTTATTTCGGGCACAGATGTCACATGCCCGAACCCACTGATCCACATCCTTAGCCACCGAGGGCCACCACACCGCCCTAGATAGCAACTCCCGAGTTCTGGCAATACCCGGGTGACCTGCAGACTTCTTGGCATGGAATTCCAGGAACACTTGCTGTCTTAACCTAGGAGGCACAAACAAAAGACCTACCGGAAGGTCTGGAGGAGCCTGCTCCTGTGCTCTAAGGACTAATGATAAGAGGTCCTGGGTAATGCCCACTTTAATACATGATGGGGAAACAATGGGCAACGGCTCCTCGGTGGTCTCCTGGATTGGAGCAAAACTCCGCGAGAGCGCATCAGCCTTGATGTTTTTTGACCCAGGGCGATATGTTATCAAAAAATTAAAGCGAGCAAAAAACAAAGCCCATCGTGCCTGCCTGGCATTGAGACGCTTCGCTGACTCTAAATATGCCAGATTCTTATGGTCAGTGAGAATTGAGACCACAAACTTAGCCCCCTCAAGCCAGTGTCTCCACTCCTCGAGTGCATCCTTAATAGCCAACAATTCCCGGTTACCCACGTCATAATTCATCTCGGCAGGCGAAAATTTACGGGAAAAGTAAGCACAGGGATGAAGGCGATTATCTGACACTCCCATCTGAGAAAGCACTGCCCCAATACCCATCTCAGAGGCATCCACCTCCACCACAAAAGGACGCTCTGGATCTGGGTGTCGCAGCACCTTGGCCGAAACAAATGCCCTTTTGAGACGGGCAAAAGCCGCTTTAGCCTCACAAGACCAGTGAGCAACATCCGCCCCTTTCTTAGTGAGTGCCACCAAGGGCGCCACTATAGACGAAAATCCAGCCATAAATCGTCTATAAAAATTCGCAAAGCCCAGGAAACGCTGAAGCGCCTTCAAACTAGTGGGCTGCACCCAATCCAGGACTGCCTGTACCTTGGAACCCTCCATTTGGAAACCTTCTGGGGAGATAATATATCCTAGAAATGCGATTTGCTGAACTTCAAATTCGCACTTCTCCAGCTTCGCCCCAAGCCGGTGGTCTCTGAGTTTCTGGAGGACTAAGCGTACATGCTTCCGATGTTCCTCCAGGGAATGGGAGAAGATTAGGATGTCATCTAAGTATACAACTAAGAATCTATCCAAATATTCCCTGAGCACATCATTCATGAAATCCTGGAAGACTGCCGGGGCATTACAGAGCCCAAAAGGCATCACTAAATATTCATAATGCCCCGAGTGGGTATTAAAGGCAGTCTTCCATTCATCCCCCTCTCTTATTCGGATTAGATTGTACGCACCGCGTAGGTCAATCTTAGAAAAAATGGTGGCAGTACGAAGCTGGTCAAACAAGACCGAAATGAGAGGCAGTGGGTATGAGTTTTTAATCGTGATACGGTTCAATTCCCTGAAGTCGATGCAGGGTCGCAACGAACCGTCCTTTTTACCCACGAAGAAGAACCCCGACCCAACTGGAGACTGTGAAGGTCTGATAAATCCCTTAGCCAAGTTCTCCTGAATGTACTCTGCCATAGCCTGAGTCTCAGGACGTGACAGGGAGTACAACCTGCTCTTGGGAAGCTTAGCATTTGGCAACAAATCAATGGCACAGTCATAGGAGCGATGGGGAGGTAGTACCTCTGCAACTTTTTTGGAGAACACGTCCGCAAAATCTGCATAACATCCTGGCAAACTTAGCTGCGAGAACCTGACTGGAAGGCTCAAGCAACTCCTGAAACAATCAGTACTCCAACTAAGAATCTCCCCAGAGACCCAGTCCAATTGAGGATTGTGGGCCCTTAACCAGGGTAACCCCAACACCAATGGGGCAAAAGTACAGACAGTCACATAAAAGGACAATTTTTCAGAGTGTGTGGCTCCAATAAACAAAGAAATCTGGCTAGTGCAAGAGGTAATTTTACCTTGGGATAATGGTTCCCCGTTTAACCCACAAATCTCAATTTCCGATGCCAAGGGTACTAAGGGAACAGAGTGTTTCAGGGCGAATTGGCGGTCCATAAAAACCCCATCGGCCCCACTGTCCACAAAGGCCTCAGTCTTGACAGTTTGACCGAGGATCTTCAAGGTCACCGGAATGATAAAAGTCTTCTTGGGAAATTCTGACTTCTGGCCTGACAGGATATTTCCCATCACCCTCAGGCCCTGAAGTTTTCCGGCTTTTCTGGGCATGATACTACCACATGACCTTTATTCCCACAGTACAAACACAACCCCTGCTGTCTCCTCCGCATCTTCTCACGCGAGGAGAGGCGGGTAGCCCCAATCTGCATAGACTCCTCGGAAAATTCCTCAGAGTCTGAGGTTCCCTTGGGAAGGAAGGAAATCTCAGTCTCCCTTTCAAGCCTACGCTCTCTCAGCCGTCTATCCACCCGGATGGATAACTGCATGAGCTGATCCAAGCTATCAGGCAAGGGATGTTGTACCAGTTGGTCCTTTATCTGGTTAGAAAGACCTCTTCGGTACTGGTGTCTCAGGGCTGGGTCATTCCACTGGGTATCATGGGCCAACCTCCGAAACTCCGTACAGTAAACCTCAACTGGCCTTCGCCCTTGCTTAAGGATCGAAATCTGAGCCTCGGCTGAGGCCGTCTTGTCAGGGTCATCATACAACATGCCCAGTGCCGTAAAAAAAGCATCAACACTTTTAAGCGACGGACAGTCAGGCTGCAACCCATATGCCCAGACCTGTGGGTCTCCTTGTAGCAAGGAAATCACTATGCCCACCCGCTGAATCTCCGACCCAGAAGACTGAGGCCTAAGCCGGAAGTATAGCTTGCAGCTCTCCTTGAAACAAAAGAACTGCGAGCGATCTCCAGAAAAACGATCCGGGAGATTTACTTTCGGCTCCTTAACCCCTGCAGGTGCTGCTGCTGCGGGAGCTCCGCCAGCAGCCTGGGAGGTGTGCATTTTAATGGACAAATCATTACATTTTTGAGTCAGGACCTGCACCTGATCAACCACCTGTTGCAACGTATTTTGAGGGGTATGCTCCATATTCCCACAAAATTTCAACAGGAGTATTGGGCTGCTGAATATGTTATGCACACCAGTGCCTGCAGGAAAGTACTGGTGTCAGGACTGTTATGCACTCCAGTGCCTGCAGGAATGTACTGGTGTTTGAACTGTTATGCAAAACACATGGACTCACAGACAGACTAGGGAATATGACATAACGTACACAGAAGGTGGAAGGGTAACAAAATACACACAACGTGAACAGAGAAGCCCAGAGGCTAAGGAACAGGGTATCTCCCTTGTATTAGAACTGCTCAGATGTGAAAAGCAAGATGTTGTGTTTTTAATACATAGAAAACCCGAAATGCTGTTGCTAAGGGCAACAGCAAAACCCTAAAGGGTTACCAACGGGTGTGGCAGTAAACTCCTTGGTCAGAGATGGAATGATAGACACAAGGAGATTCTCCACAATCCTAATTCTCACTTGCAGTGCACAGGTTCGGTTTACTGCCACTAAACTGACCCCTGACACCTAGCACAGTGAGACAGGATTAGACAGGCAAGTCTTAGAATACAGCCGCAAACTTGCTAAGTTCACAGAGTAGTAACAGAACCCCAGCAAGCTGAACGACTGACTCCAGTCTTACTGCTAGGTCTGGATTGGCAGAGTGTAATACCAAATCCCCAGGCCTATTTGCAGTAAGCAACAAACAAATACAAAGCTACACAGTACTGGCTAACTTTCAGAAACTGACTAACCAACAAAGATTCAGCAGCATCTGCTTACCCTGAAAAGAGGCCTTATAAAGCAGGTGCTGTCCACGCCCCACTCAGACCTCACAGACTGTGAGCACAAAAACCAGCACCGGATCCCCTGCCATGCACAGAGCCTATAACCACTGCACAGCAAAAGACCCGAACCGGAGTATCAGCTGCGCTCAGGTTACTCCGCTAGCACTTGTCTCCCGGTTGCCATGACGACGTGGCAGCACAGGGCAGGAGACCCTAACAGTCATAGATTGATGTATAGGCTTGAATTGCCTTTTGCTGCTCCTCCATCCTCTGAAGCATATAGAGTGTTGAATTCCACCTCATTACCACCTCTTGCTTCAGGCGATGGAGTGGCAGGTTCAGGAGTGTTTGCTGGCGCTCCAGTCTTCGGCACGCGGTGGCTGAATGCCGAAAGTGGCCCGCAATTCTTCGGGCCCACGACAGCATCTCTTGCATGCCCCTGTCATTTTTTTTAAAATTCTGCACCACCAAATTAATTGTATGTGCAAAACATGAGACGTGCTGAAATTTGCAGAGATGCAACGAACACACAATAATGGTGGTGTTGTCCGATATCACAAATCCCCAGGATAGTCTAATTGGGGTAAGCCATTGTGCGATGATGTCCCTCAGTTTCCGTAATAGGTTGTCAGCGGTGTGCCTCTTACGGAAAGCGGTGATACATAGCGTAGCTTGCCTAGGAACGAGTTGGCGTTTACAAGATGCTGCTACTGGCGCAGCTGCTGTTGTTGCTGCGGGTGGCAATACATCTACCAATTGAGCTATCACAGTCATATAGTCCTTAGTCTGCCCTGTTCCACTTATCCGTGGTTAAGTGGACAGTGGGTACCACTGCATTTTTTAGGACACTGAGGACACTTTTTCTGACGTCTCTGTACATTCTCGGCATCGCCTGCCTAGTGAAGTGGAACCTAGATGGGATTTGGTACCGGGGACACACTACCTCAAACAATTTTCTAAGTCCCACTGAACAAATGGCAGATACCGGAAGCAAGTCTAACACCAACATAGCTGTCAAGGCCTCAGTTATCTGCTTTGCAAAAGGATGACTGCTGTCATATTTCATCTTCCTCACAAAGGACTGTTGGACAGTCAGTTGCTTAGTTGAAGTAGTACAAGTGTTCTTCCAACTTCCCCTCTGGGATGACAATTGACTCCCAGCAGCAACAACAGCAGCAGCAGTAGGCGTACCACTTAAGGATCCTCCAGAGGAATCCCAGTTTTGCCAATGACATGGTCTGCAGGACTACTGACGTACCTGACTGAGGAGGAAGTTGACGTTGAGGAAGTTGGTGGTGTGGCTTGCAGGATCTTAGGTACAAGTGGAAGACGTGATTTAGGTGTCAGTGGACTGCTTATGCTCTTACCCTAAGTTTCACAACTTGACACTGACTTCTGATAAACACGCTGCAGGTGACGTATAAGGGAGGATGTTCCTAGGTGGTTAACGTACTTACCCCTACTTATTACAGACTGCTTGACACCTGTTGTCTGGATTTGTGGAGAAATAATTCCACACTGAAGAGGTGGCTTTTTTGGTATTTTGCCCAGGCATCACAATGGGCTTATTCATCCCATGGACAACAGATGTCTCCCCTGGTGCCTGATTTAAACAAACCACATCACCATCAGAATCCTCATCGTCAACTTCCTCCTCAGCGCCAGCAACACCCATATCCTCATCCTGATGTACTTCAACAGTGACATCTTCAATTTGAATATCAGAAACTGGACTGTGGGTGCTCCTTCCAGCACTTGCAGAGGGCGTGCAAATGGTGGAAGGAGCTACCTCTTCCCGTCCAGTGTTGGGAAGGTCAGGCATCGCAACTGCTGACACACTTGGACTCTCCTTGGGGATTTGTGATACCATCTTAGAACGCACAGTTATTTGCTGTGCTTTTGCCCGCTTAACTCTTATAATTTTTCTAGCGGGAGGACGAGGGCTTTCATTGTCATGTGAAGCTGAACCACTAATTATGAACATTGGCCAGGGCCCTAGCCATTCCTTGCCACTCCGTGTTGTAAATGGCATATTGTCAAGTTTACGTTTCTCCGCAGACCATTTTAATTTGGGTCTTTTTACTGAACTTTGGCTTTTTGCATTTTACATGCCCTCTACTATCACATTGGGCATAGGCCTTGGCAGATGACGTTGATGGGATTTCCTCATCTATGTCATGACTAGTGGCAGCAGCTTCAGCACTAGGAGGAAGTGGTTCTTGATCTTTCCCCATTTTATCCTCCAAATTTTTGTTCTCCATTATTTTTCTGGAGTTATATAACAATATGCGGTACCTTCGTTGATGCAGCTATGTTTATATACCCTGTCCTATATTCACAACCGGATTAAAGCAGGGGCGAGAGGGGTGGTCGTCCCTGTGCCCCCACACATTATGGGCCCCAACATCCACTGTGTCCCCCTTACAGTGGGAGCGAGTTGAAATCGTGTCGCGTTTTCTGCCGGGCATCGCTGAGCACCAGAGCACTCATCTCAGATGCTATCCGGCTGTGCGCTGCACCGCATGACATCAGAGGTCACGCAGAGCAGCAGCCCCATGCGACCAGCTTCTTCAGCCATCGAAGTGCAGCTGCACTGTAATGGCCAGTCGGAACTGGAGGAGGGAGCTCTGCTGCGAACCTGTCGGGACGGGACTCGGGAGGCGGAGGGAGCCCTGCTGCTGCGGAACTGACGAGACAGGAGGAGGGAAGAGGAGAGAGCCCTGCTGCTGAAGCGGACCAGTACTGAACCGGCCAGCCCAGCCCCCTGTGAGACAGCGCCGCTCCCTGTTGCTCTGTGATGGTACAGGTATGTGTTTGTCATGAAATGGGGGGGGGGGGGAGGGGAGCAGGTTGATTATAAGCAGTTTTACTTGGGGGGCCCCACAACTTCATCTCCCCTTGGCCCCCACCAGCCTTAATCCGGCCCTGCCTATATTATATTGAATTGTAAGTCACTGTCTTCATGTTTTGCTTATTTGTTTATGTACTCTGTAATTGGTGCCTTATAAAATAAAGGATAATAATAATAATAATAATAATAATAGCAGCACTTTTTAGCATCAGCTGAGCATTCGCAGTCAGCTAATTACAAGTATTTCACAGGTGCTGGTGACTGTCATCATCACTGTGTGTTTGCACCTGCCCTCAAGCACTCACATTATGCTCATATATGCATCTCTCTGCTGCCCTGCATCTGATGGCAATTATCCAAACTGTACATTCTGTGCATACTGTACTTACTGTACACTCCCTAAGTTTGTCCACCCATTCCCTCACTTATCCCTCTTCACCAGGTGCAAGTGGGCATTAGTATCAAAGGTGTGCAGGTGTGGCCCACTTTCTGGTCATGTGTTTAACACTGTCAAACTGGCGTAGGAGGTTTCACTCTGCATCAGCCCATGGGGATCATTTCGAGTTGTTCGCTCGTTATTTTTTTGTCGCAACGGAGCGATTAGTCACTAATGCGCATGCGCAATGTCCGCAGTGCGACTGCGCCAAGTAAATTTGCTATGCAGTTAGGTATTTATTTTACTCACGGCATTACGAGGTTTTTTCTACGTTCTGAAGATCGTAATGTGATTGACAGGAAGTGGGTGTTTCTGGGCGGAAACTGGCCGTTTTATGGGTGTGTGCGAAAAAACGCTACCGTTTCTGGGAAAAACGCGGGAGTGGCTGGAGAAACGGAGGAGTGTCTGGGCGAACGCTGGGTGTGTTTGTGACGTCAAACCAGGAACGAAACTGACTGAACTGATCGCAGAAGTGTCTATTCGCAATTTTGCTAATCTTTCGTTCGCAATTTTGATAAGCTAAGATTCACTCCCAGTAGGCGGCGGCTTAGCGTGTGCAAAGCTGCTAAAAGCAGCTTGCGAGCGAACAACTCGGAATGAGGGCCCATATGTGTGCAATTAGGTGCCTTGGATATCAGTGATCAGTATTTACTCTCAATATTAGACACATAAATAGGAAATACCGTTGAGATTTAACTACGTGAATTTAAATCTGGTGTTACTTGTGGTATCCTGGCTTCACTTAATGCACCTTGATTTCTTGTTAGTTATTTAATTATTCAGAGCTGGTGAAATGGGATATTGTGAGAAGTACAGCAGCCTGTCCCTCTCATTGACTCTCACACAATGATTGCCCAAATAAAAATGCCCCCATCTGACCTTGTACTGAGAGTTGCAAATATTCTCCCAAAGGGACAGAGTAGAGGGAAATGAAGCTGTACCCACACTCCCGTAGTGATAGAGACAAAGACAAACTTATTGTCTTCCCAGATATCGTATCAATATCAGCAGGCAAATGAGGGTACGTTAATAGCACCTGCACCATTGTGAAGGTCACATACCAGGCTGCACAAACCTAGCCCTCCCCTTGTATTACAGATACAATATGTTACATTCCTCCCTTTGTTCTTGTGTAAAATGGATTCAAGTCCACGTCCAAATAAAAATAGGCTCCTGTAACTTAATCATATGCTGCTACTTTGTAACTTCTCTGACAAAGGGAATGTGAGACAAGTGCCCTGCTGACCCCCGCATTCCATTTCACTGTCCTTTCCTGGCCGTCACTACCCAGCCCACTGCTTAGGACAGGGACAGAGGTGGCGTGAAAGCCAGAGGTCCTAGCAAGTATGGACAGACGGAGCCATATTCATCAATTTCCCATTAATTCAATTCAATATTAAGTATAATACATAATGGCAATAAATGCAGGTCTCCTGTAGTCTCTACATACAGAGGCTGATTTATTACCTACACTTTTGTCCCCTGGGATGAATCCTTTAAATAAAGACCCATCCAGACTGACTCTCTTTAGTTTTTATTTTAAACAAAAAGATAAAAAAGTGCAGGGGTTAAAGGGGATGGTAGATGAGATGTGACTGGTGCTATGGGGGTAATTCTGAGTTGATCGCAGCAACAAGTTTGTTAGCAATTGGGCAAAACCATGTGCACTGCAGGGGGGTCAGATATAACAATTGCAGAGAGAGTTAGATTTGGGTGGGTTATTTTGTTTCTGTGCAGGGTAAATACTGGCTGCTTTATTTTTACACTGCAATTTAGATTTCAGTTTGAACACACCACACCCAAATCTAACTCTCTCCGCACACGTTACCTCTGCCCCCCCCCCCCCCCCCCCGCAGTGCACATGGTTTTGCCCAATTGCTTACAAACTTGCTGCTGCGATCAACTCAGAATTACCCCCTATAAGTGAGAAAGTCACTGGGAACGGGGCGATAGCATATCACAAAAAGCTACACTGTCCACTAATACGCACTACTATATATTACATAATATTGTGCTAATGGTTTACAAGTAGATTTTTAAATAAATACAAATGCATATACTGCAATGTCTCATCAGTTTATGTCGCAGTAGTCTCCGGCATTGTGCCGGAGTCTACTGTGCATGCGCAGGTCTCCGGAAACATGGCGCCCGCCATGTTCTGGAGACTAAGTTGGCTACTGCGCATGTGTGGTGGCCATTTTGGCGGCGCCCGACGCTGGACTCCGGAAAGTTGAGTATTAAAAATGGGTGCAGTGTGTGATCCCCCCTGGACCCGGGGGCCCGTGTGCACTGCACACATTGCACCCATTATAGACATGCTTATCCTGGGATGCCTCGGGTTACCTGCAGAGGAGCCCTACGCTGGTGGTCCAGGACCAATTCAAATGATATACGGTCAATGTAATAGACAACACCAGTGCTTATGGCTTCCAATCATAGGTGTGCGCAGGGGGGGTTCCTGGTGCGCACAGGCACTCCCTAATGTCTGGCACCCCGATCTCACATGCCTGATGCAGCGATCGCCGAGCAGGCTGATTACTGTCCCCTCTGCGCTGCACCCTGTCAGGATTGCATTACTGACTGGACGCCTGGGTTAATGAAGGGTGCCACTGCCACCGACTTTTAAACTCCATGTACAAAAACATGCTCGCACGCCCACCTGCCACATGCCCACCTCTCTCCTTCTATGCTATGCCAACGCCAGCCACTGATAAGGAGCAGCATGCAGCCAGCGTTCATCTTAGGAAGACAAATTCAATACTGGCAGGCAGTCAGCAGCAGCATTGACACGTCACTCGTTTTTCCAGCAGCAGCAGTACTAGTCTGCGACTGTCAGTGTCAGTGAGTGACTGACTAGTAAGTAAGCTGCTGCAGCTTGCAGGGGAAAGAGAGAGGGAGCCAGACCAGGCTAAGGAGGAGCAGTGTAATTGCAGTGAGTGCCATCAGGGGTGTTTGTTTGGTGCACACCACAACATTTGACAATGTATCTGCTTTATTAGGATTGGTACAAGGGTGGATATTTTATATTGCGTTGACCGTCAATAGATGGTGCTAGACACGCCCATAAGGTGGTGCTAGACACACCCCTCCGATGGTGCACCCCCTAATAAAATGTGCTGCGCACGCCTATGCTTCCAATCATAAAATATGTGGACAATCAGAAGCAAATCTTGTCCCTCACCACACAACTGAACCTATGGATGACATATAAACACCATTTACTTAATTTAATATTTTTTTTTAATGAATTTCTCTTTAAGAAGCTTTTGGCCTAGGGGTGCCTTGAAAAAAATTCTGCCGTGACTCCAAAAAGTTTGGGAACCACTGCTCTATGGTCCATGCATTAGTATACATGCAATAATGTACATCAAACTGTACATTATTACAAATATCGTAAAGCTCTTCGTATTACCATGACATGTTTAAAAGCACTAAAGGGCCTATTTATCATTAGTGGCAAAAAGTATCATTCCTTCTTAACAGATATTGTGGAATGATTTTTCAGGGCTATTTATCATGTTTTTCATGCCATGTCAGCCACCTCAGCCAATGTAAAACCTTGTACTTTTCCTGCTGATCGCAGGACAGAAAGTTTACACTGATGGTTTCTGTCCCAGCAGTGTTACACAATTTGATAGCACGTTCCACTGGAAAGACAGCTTTTCAGGGGAATGTTTTGTAATACATAATATATAAGGATAGTAAAAGTTAAATCCATGACCATATAAGGACACAAGGCCACTGGTTGAGTGCTTTTATGTAGGTCCCAGAAGTTCAGGGTAATTTGCAATATTTGCGATCATTTACAGTAGGGGGTACATTATTCCTTATAATACTTATGGTTTCCTAAGAAAAACTCCCAACAGCAAGGACTGTCTGGAGCTGTAGTTTATTTTAAGTTTGAACACTGTCTGTAGTGCGTTGATGGACTGTTCGGCATGTCTGCTTCCACAGTGGCCTCCTGCCCGTTCCTGGCACGTCCTGTCCCGCCTTCCGGTCCTAGTGCCTCCTATCCCACTGATTGGTGGCGGCGCTGAGCAGTGAAACAGACTGCAGCAGCTGTTTTTCTACCCTCCAGGCTCTTCTGTGCGGCCAGCTTCCACCGCTGGCTAAGGCTCCAGGCTGCGACAGCTTATCAGCTTCACCCATGCAGCTGCCAGATTGGTATGTGTATCTTGCTAAGGTTGGTAAGTGGCACAACTAATGTGGGCATTGTGTGTGTAAGTTGCACAACTAATGTGGGCATTATGTGAGTAAGCAGCACAACTACTGTGGACATTGCGTGTGTAAGGGGCACAACTTCTATCTGCATTATGTGTAAGCCGCACAACTACTGTCGGCATTATGGGTATTAGGATCGGTACTACTGTGGACATTATATGTGTAAGTGGCACAACTACTATGGGCATTATGTGTGTAGGTGGCACAACTACTGTGGGCAGCATGTGTGTAAGCAGCACTTCTACTCTGGGCATTGTGTGTATAAGGGGCACAACCACTGTGGACATGTAAGCGGCACAACTACTGCCGGCCTTATGCGTATAAGGATCACTACTACTGTGGGCATTATGCGTGTAAGGGGCACAACTACTGTGGACATGTACGTGGCACAACTACTGTCAGCATTATGCATATAAGTAGCACTACTACTGTGGACATTGTGCGTGTGTAAGGGGCAACTTCTATCTGCATTATGTGTAAGCCGCACAACTACTTTCGGCATTATGGGTATAAGGATCTGTACTACTGTGGGCATTATATGTGGAAGTGGCACAACTACTATGGGCATTATGTGTGTAGGGGGCATAACTACTGTGGGCAATATGTGTGTAAGTGTCACAACTACTGTGGGCAGCATGTGTGTAAGCAGCACATCTACTCTGGGCATTGTGTGTATAAGGGGCACAACTAATGTGGGCATTGTGTGTGTAAGTTGTACAACTGATGTGGGCATTATGTGAGTAAGCAGCACAACTACTGTGGACATTGTGCGTGTAAGGGGCACAATTTCTATCTGCATTATGTGTATGCCGCACAACTACTGTCGGCATTATGGGTATAAGGATTGGTACTACTGAGGGCATTATATGTGTAAGTGGCACAACTACTATGGGCATTATGTGTGTAGGTGGCACAACTACTGTGGGCAGCATGTGTGTAAGCAGCACATCTACTCTGGGCAATATGTGTGTAAGTGGCACAACTACTGTGGGCAGAATGTATGTAAGCAGTACATCTACTCTGGGCATTGTTTGTACAAGGGGCACAACCACTGTGGACATGTAAGCGTCACAACTACTGTCGGCATTATGCGTACAAGGATTACGACTCTGGGCATTATGCATGTAAGGGGCATAACTACTCTGGGCAATATGTGTGTAAGTGGCACAACTACTGTGGGCAGCAGAGCCGGCCCTAACCAATATGATGCCCTGGGCAAGATTTTGGCTGGTGCCCCCTAGCACCACCGCTGGTTCCGCCTCTAACCTTGCACCTCTTTCCCAGCACTATCACCCCTCACCCATAGCAGTCCTTATTTTGGGGTTTGTACCCCCTATATTTTAAATAGGAACAATACGCACATTTAGCGCACAGCCCAAAAAGGGGTGTGTTTTTGCTGGCAAGGGGCATGGCCACACAATAGTAACCCCAATTCCAATTACGCCACACAATACTGCAACTTTATTCACATTTGATCATGTAATAGTGTCTATAATTCATATTACATCCCACAGTAGTATCACTTTACCTTATAAACGTTACTCCTCACAGTAGAGCCCCTTATTCACATTACATCACGCTGAATTGCTCCTTATTCACATTACACCACACCCTATTGCTCTTTGTTCTCATTAGACGACACAGTAGTGCCCTTTCTATATGCAAAGCCACATAGTAGAGTACCTTATACACATAATGCCACACATTAGTAATGCATTTATACACATAATTCCACACAGTAATGCCCCTTACACATATGAGATACATTATTAATGTCCTTATAAACATAATGCGCCTTACACATTATGACAACCTTTATTAATGCCCTTTTACACATAATGTCCCTTACACATATGCCGCACATTATTAATGCCCTTATACACATGACATGCATAGTGCCCCTACACATATGCTGCACATTATTAGTGCCCCTATACACATAATGACACACATACAGTAGAACCCTGTTACATATATGTCGCACATTAATAATGCCCTCATACACATAATGACACACAGTGCCCCTTACACATATGTTGCACATTATTAATGCATTTTTACATGACACACATAATGCTCCTTACACATATTCCGAACACTATTGCACAACCGACCCACTCACATGCACACATCACTCACACTGCCACTAACACTGTGACCTCTGCCTCTGCTTGGAAACAGATGTGTCCTCATAAATCTTGCCTCAATGCTAACGTCGGGCACCTTTTTTATGAAAATGCATCTTAGTTGCATTGGTATGTGGCTAGGATGCACAAGCAGCTTTTGCTGATTAAAATGATATGCAGCATTCCTATATACTGTGTGAGACTGTGGCTGTATCTGCATATGAATGCTACACACAGAATATAGGCATGCCGCATATCATTTTAATCAGCAGAAGCTGCTGATGCCCCTAGGCATATCAAATGCCCTAGGCAATTGCCTAGTTTGCCTATGCCCGGCTCTGGTGGGCAGCATGTATGTAAGCAGCACATCTACTCTGGGCATTGTGTGTATAAGGGGCACAACCACTGTGGACATGTAAGCGCAACAACTACTGTCGGCATTATGCATATAAGGATCACTACTACTGTGGGCATTATGCGTGTAAGGGGCACAACTACTGTGGGCATGTACGTGGCACAACTATTGTCAGCATTATGCATATAAGTAGCACTACTACTGTGGTCATTATGGATGTAAGGGGCACAGCTACTCTGGGCATTATGTGTATAAGGGGCAGTACTACTGTAGGCATTATGCATATAATGCCTACAATACTGTGGGCATTATGTGCATAAGGAGCACTACTATTTTGAGCATTATGTGTATATGTGCCCTACTACTGTGGGCAATATGTGTATAAGGGTCACTACTACTGTGGGTATTATGGGGGTTATTCAGAGTTACTGCTCACATGCTGGGAGCCACCCAGCACAGGGCAAGGCCACCCAGCATGTGTGGCTCCACCCAGCAATGCGATCACAATTCAAATACGATTGCATTGAATAGAACATGTGAGTAGTAACTCTGAATAACCCCCACCATGGCTGCATATGCAGGTGGTCCAGCACAATGTTTCCACTTGCTGGCTGCCCCGAAAACAGCCATAACACATCTGCATTTCCTGCGATCCATCTCCCAATGCCGTGACGCCACCCCCTGATGTCCATCACCTGTCAATCATCATCCGATTGCATCCTTCCACGATGCAATTGCATGGTGAAGGGTCACACACTGTAGCCACTGCTCGTGCGTAGTAACTCTGAATAACTCCCACTATGGCTGCGTGTGCAGGTGGTCCGGCTCAATGTTTCCACATGCTGGGTGCCCCGAAAATGGCCATGACACGCCTGCATTTCCTGCAATCCTTCTCCCAATGCCGCGACACCACACCCTGATGTCCATCACCTATCAATCACCATCCAATTGAATCCTTCCGCAATGCAATTGCATGGTGAAGGGTCTCACACTGTAGCCACTGCACATGCGCAGACCCTCTCGATGCAGCTGCTGCATCCATGTCTGAATGAGGCCCTATGTGTATAAGGTGCTCTACTACTTTAGGCATTATGTGTGTAAGGAGCACTACTACTACTGTGGGCATTGTGCATAAGGGGAACCACTGTGTGGCATAATGTGTATAAGGGTACTACTGTGTAGTGTATCCTGAATAAGAGCACTACTGTCTCCTGTAACGTGAATAAGGGACACTGCTACTGTATGCAGTGTAATATGACTCAGGGGTACTAAATGGGGTGTAATGTGAATAAGATTGTGCTGGGGGGATTTGGCATACACTTACTGACTTGTGGGGGGGATTGTTTGAGGAGGAGGGCCCCAAATCAGTGCCTTGCTTAGGGCCCCATGATGCCTAAATCCGCCTCTGCAGCAGGATGATGACATACATAATTTATTTACAGGAATTTCTAAAATATTAGCATAACATGTGTTATATATAAAAATATTTTATGTGGGTCTTATCCCATCTACAGGGACTCAAACATGTTTAATAAGGATGACCTAGTCCTTATACACATACAACATGCAGTATGTTTTGCATCATTTCTATAGCAAGATGGAGTGCAGCATAGCGTTAAACTATACAGCAAGCATGGTGCACATATGATGGGTCTGATTCTGACGTGCATGCGGTTTCGATTTTGTTCGCAGTGGACTTGCTAAATAATCTAATGACTCATCCGCTGTCTTGTGCACATAAATGGAAACATCAGGAACACCAGCTGCATAGTGGTCGGACCATTGGACCTCTGACCAACCCAATGCTGTCCCAGACAGAATGGCTCCTTAAGACACCGGGGCCTCTCCAGCAAATGGATTTGCAGTGTCTGACTAGGCAACACCCAGAAAATGGCCCCGACACACCTGCGTTTTTCTAGCCACAGCCCATTACCTCCCCCAAACACTGACTACCTGTCACTCACTTTGCAAATAAATCCTCTGTGCTTTTGCAATCGCTAGCCATCCTCTGAACATACCCAGTGCAGCTTTGGTGCATGCACAGCGCCAAAAAAAACGCTCCACTGCAAACAACATTGACAGCGCGTGCATGTTTGAATTGGATCCATTGTTTTCTTATGTACAGTATGTGATGATCTGCAGTATTTAGTACAGTAATGCTGGGCTCATTGGTTACTCGATCTGTCAGTTATTCAGAGTATCTCTCAGTGTGTGTTTGATCTCAGCAAGGGATACATATTCTGCAAATGTTATTCTTTTGTCTTGCTGAGATGGCCAACTTCAGATTTCCCAACCTATCCCTGACCTGACTAAACTGGGCTCACAAAGGATGTTTAATGTGAAATGTCCATGACCTCTAGATTAACTTTAAAATAGCATTATAGGCTCCATAGGACTGGCTCTGCCTTCTATATAGAACATCAATCATTCATATCTGTAAGCCCACATAGCAATTTCAAGGCTACCAGGATGTTTCAGGTAATGCATGCCTTTATAAATGGCATATACAGGGTTATTAAGGTTTGTTAGCAACTCAAAAAACTTAGCAATTGGGCAAAACCATGTTGTACTGCAGGTGGGGCAGATGTAACATGTGCAGAGAGATTTAGATTTGGGTGGGGTGTCTTCAAACTGAAATCTAAATTGCAGCATAAATATAAAGCAATCAGTATTTACCATGTACAGAAACAATATAACACCCCAAATCTACATCTTTCTGCACGTTATATCTGCCCCACCTGCAGGGCAACATGGTTTTGCCCAATTACTAACTTGTTTGGTTTCCTAACAAACCTGAATAAGGCCCTTAGTGTGAATAAATACAAAATATATACTTTTTTGTGTGCAAATATCATTAATTAAACAGATCATTGTATGCCAAATGTTTGTGCCCCATTTGATATTATGTCACATTACAGTGTGCAACAGTTCATATTGTGCCACTTCATATAATGTAACATGACAATGCCCTCCAGTTCATATTATACCGCATTGCCCAGTACAGGTTATACCACCTTACCAATAAAACATCCACTACAGACATAATTCTCTGAAAATGAAATGTTACCCCATTGAGGTCTCACAATGTGTCAGCCCCAATTGCTTAGCTGCCTGTTCTGGTACCTTAGTAGACAACTATGGGTGTAATTCAGACCTGATCGCTGTTGTGCAAATTAGCAAGGCTCCTGATTATCAAATGACTGCGCATGAGTACGTATCGTAATTAGAGATGAGCGGGTTCGGTTCCTCTGAATCCGAACCCGCCCGAACTTCAGGTTTTTTACACGGGTCCGAGCAGGCTCGGATCTTCCCGCCTTGCTCGGCTAACCCGAGCGCGCCCGAACGTCATCATCACGCTGTCGGATTCTCGCGAGGCTCGGATTCTATCGCGAGACTCGGATTCTATATAAGGAGCCGCGCGTCGCCGCCATTTTCACACGTGCATTGAGAGTCATAGGGAGAGGACGTGGCTGGCGTCCTCTCCGTTTAGAGAAGAGAGAGACACAGTATTTTGGGGAGCATTATTAGGAGGAGTACTACTATACTGTATACTACTATACTACTTGCTGAAGTGATATTTATAGATTAGATAATAGATAGTGTGACTGTAAGTGTATTATCTGACTTGTGGGGGAGACACTGACAGTGGGGAGCAGTTAGAGTCTGAGAGCAGGACTCAGGAGTACATATAACGTACAGTGCACACTTTTGCTGCCAGAGTCAGTGCCACACTGCCATTGTTGTGACCACACTGACCACCAGTATAATAATATATTTTGTGATTGTCTGCTTAGGCCTCGGAGTACTAGTTGCAAGTTGCAACGTGACCTGAAGTGACCACCAGTTTAATATATATATATATATATAATTGTATATAATATATATATATATAATATTGTATACCACCTACCCGTGGTTTTTTTTTTTTCATTCTTCTTTATACATACTACTATAGTAGCTTACTGTAGCAGTCTGCGGTGCTGTGCTGACCTGACAGTGTCCAGCAGGTCCGTCATCAGTCATTACATAATAAATATATATAGTACCTGTCCGGCTGCAGTACTAGTGATATTATATTGATTTCATCTCATTATCAATAATTTATCATCCAGTCTAGACTCTATATTAGCAGCAGACACAGTACGTTAGTCCACGGCTGTAGCTACCTCTGTGTCGGCACTCGGCAGTACATCCATAATTGTATACCACCTACCCGTGGTTTTTTTTTTTTCTTTCTTCTTTGTACATACTACTATAGAGTATAGTAGCTTACTGTAGCAGTCTGCGGTGCTGCTGAGCTGACAGTGTCCAGCAGGTCCGTCATCAGTCATCATTACCTAATAAATATATTATCTACCTGTCCGGCTGCAGTACTAGTGATATTATATATACATACATATATATATATTGATTTCATCTCATTATCAATCATCCAGTCTATATTAGCAGCAGACACAGTACGTTAGTCCACGGCTGTAGCTACCTCTGTGTCGGCACTCGGCAGTCCATCCATAATTGTATACCACCTACCCGTGGTTTTTTTTTTTCTTTCTTCTTTGTACATACTACTATAGTATAGTAGCTTACTGTAGCAGTCTGCGGTGCTGCTGAGCTGACAGTGTCCAGCAGGTCCGTCATCAGTCATCATTACCTAATAAATATATTATCTACCTGTCCGGCTGCAGTACTAGTGATATTATATATACATACATATATATATATATATTGATTTCATCTCATTATCATCCAGTCTATATTAGCAGCAGACACAGTACGGTAGTCCACGGCTGTAGCTACCTCTGTGTCGGCACTCGGCAGTCCATCCATAATTGTATACCACCTACCCGTGGTTTTTTTTTTCTTTCTTCTTTGTACATACTACTATAGTATAGTAGCTTACTGTAGCAGTCTGCGGTGCTGCTGAGCTGACAGTGTCCAGCAGGTCCGTCATCAGTCATCATTACCTAATAAATATATTATCTACCTGTCCGGCTGCAGTACTAGTGATATTATATATACATACATATATATATATATTGATTTCATCTCATTATCAATCATCCAGTCTATATTAGCAGCAGAAACAGTACGGTAGTCCACGGCTGTAGCTACCTCTGTGTCGGCACTCGGCAGTCCATCCATAATTGTATACCACCTACCCGTGGTTTTTTTTTTTTCTTTCTTCTTTGTACATACTACTATAGTATAGTAGCTTACTGTAGCAGTCTGCGGTGCTGCTGAGCTGACAGTGTCCAGCAGGTCCGTCATCAGTCATCATTACCTAATAAATATATTATCTACCTGTCCGGCTGCAGTACTAGTGATATTATATATACATACATATATATATATTGATTTCATCTCATTATCATCCAGTCTATATTAGCAGCAGACACAGTACGGTAGTCCACGGCTGTAGCGACCTCTGTGTCGGCACTCGGCAGTCCATCCATAAGTATACTAGTATCCATCCATCTCCATTGTTTACCTGAGGTGCCTTTTAGTTGTGCCTATTAAAATATGGAGAACAAAAATGTTGAGGTTCCAAAATTAGGGAAAGATCAAGATCCACTTCCACCTCGTGCTGAAGCTGCTGCCACTAGTCATGGCCGAGACGATGAAATGCCAGCAACGTCGTCTGCCAAGGCCGATGCCCAATGTCATAGTACAGAGCATGTCAAATCCAAAACACCAAATATCAGTAAAAAAAGGACTCCAAAACCTAAAATAAAATTGTCGGAGGAGAAGCGTAAACTTGCCAATATGCCATTTACCACACGGAGTGGCAAGGAACGGCTGAGGCCCTGGCCTATGTTCATGGCTAGTGGTTCAGCTTCACATGAGGATGGAAGCACTCAGCCTCTCGCTAGAAAACTGAAAAGACTCAAGCTGGCAAAAGCACCGCAAAGAACTGTGCGTTCTTCGAAATCCCAAATCCACAAGGAGAGTCCAATTGTGTCGGTTGCGATGCCTGACCTTCCCAACACTGGACGTGAAGAGCATGCGCCTTCCACCATTTGCACGCCCCCTGCAAGTGCTGGAAGGAGCACCCGCAGTCCAGTTCCTGATAGTCAGATTGAAGATGTCAGTGTTGAAGTACACCAGGATGAGGAGGATATGGGTGTTGCTGGCGCTGGGGAGGAAATTGACCAGGAGGATTCTGATGGTGAGGTGGTTTGCATAAGTCAGGCACCCGGGGAGACACCTGTTGTCCGTGGGAGGAATAGGGCCATTGACATGCCTGGTCAAAATACAAAAAAAATCAGCTCTTCGGTGTGGAAGTATTTCACCAGAAATGCGGACAACATTTGTCAAGCCGTGTGTTGCCTTTGTCAAGCTGTAATAAGTAGGGGTAAGGACGTTAACCACCTCGGAACATCCTCCCTTATACGTCACCTGCAGCGCATTCATAATAAGTCAGTGACAAGTTCAAAAATTTTGGGTGACAGCGGAAGCAGTCCACTGACCAGTAAATCCCTTCCTCTTGTAACCAAGCTCACGCAAACCACCCCACCAACTCCCTCAGTGTCAATTTCCTCCTTACCCAGGAATGCCAATAGTCCTGCAGGCCATGTCACTGGCAATTCTGACGAGTCCTCTCCTGCCTGGGATTCCTCCGATGCATCCTTGAGTGTAATGCCTACTGCTGCTGGCGCTGCTGTTGTTGCTGCTGGGAGTCGATCGTCATCCCAGAGGGGAAGTCGTAAGCCCACTTGTACTACTTCCAGTAAGCAATTGACTGTCCAACAGTCCTTTGCGAGGAAGATGAAATATCACAGCAGTCATCCTGCTGCAAAGCGGATAACTGAGGCCTTGACAACTATGTTGGTGTTAGACGTGCGTCCGGTATCCGCCGTTAGTTCACAGGGAACTAGACAATTTATTGAGGCAGTGTGCCCCCGTTACCAAATACCATCTAGGTTCCACTTCTCTAGGCAGGCGATACCGAGAATGTACACGGACGTCAGAAAAAGACTCACCAGTGTCCTAAAAAATGCAGTTGTACCCAATGTCCACTTAACCACGGACATGTGGACAAGTGGAGCAGGGCAGGGTCAGGACTATATGACTGTGACAGCCCACTGGGTAGATGTATGGACTCCCGCCGCAAGAACAGCAGCGGCGGCACCAGTAGCAGCATCTCGCAAACGCCAACTCTTTCCTAGGCAGGCTACGCTTTGTATCACCGCTTTCCAGAATACGCACACAGCTGAAAACCTCTTACGGCAACTGAGGAAGATCATCGCGGAATGGCTTACCCCAATTGGACTCTCCTGTGGATTTGTGGCATCGGACAACGCCAGCAATATTGTGTGTGCATTAAATATGGGCAAATTCCAGCACGTCCCATGTTTTGCACATACCTTGAATTTGGTGGTGCAGAATTTTTTAAAAAACGACAGGGGCGTGCAAGAGATGCTGTCGGTGGCCAGAAGAATTGCGGGACACTTTCGGCGTACAGGCACCACGTACAGAAGACTGGAGCACCACCAGAAACTACTGAACCTGCCCTGCCATCATCTGAAGCAAGAAGTGGTAACGAGGTGGAATTCAACCCTCTATATGCTTCAGAGGTTGGAGGAGCAGCAAAAGGCCATTCAAGCCTATACAATTGAGCACGATATAGGAGGTGGAATGCACCTGTCTCAAGCGCAGTGGAGAATGATTTCAACGTTGTGCAAGGTTCTGATGCCCTTTGAACTTGCCACACGTGAAGTCAGTTCAGACACTGCCAGCCTGAGTCAGGTCATTCCCCTCATCAGGCTTTTGCAGAAGAAGCTGGAGACATTGCAGGAGGAGCTAACACGGAGCGATTCCGCTAGGCATGTGGGACTTGTGGATGGAGCCCTTAATTCGCTTAACAAGGATTCATGGGTGGTCAATCTGTTGAAATCAGAGCACTACATTTTGGCCACCGTGCTCGATCCTAGATTTAAAGCCTACCTTGGATCTCTCTTTCCGGCAGACACAAGTCTGCTGGGGTTCAAAGACCTGCTGGTGACAAAATTGTCAAGTCAAGCGGAACGCGACCTGTCAACATCTCCTCCTTCACATTCTCCCGCAACTGGGGGTGCGAGGAAAAGGCTCAGAATTCCGAGCCCACCCGCTGGCGGTGATGCAGGGCAGTCTGGAGCGACTGCTGATGCTGACATCTGGTCCGGACTGAAGGACCTGACAACGATTACGGACATGTCGTCTACTGTCACTGCATATGATTCTCTCAACATTGAAAGAATGGTGGAGGATTATATGAGTGACCGCATCCAAGTAGGCACGTCACACAGTCCGTACTTATACTGGCAGGAAAAAGAGGCAATTTGGAGGCCCTTGCACAAACTGGCTTTATTCTACCTAAGTTGCCCTCCCACAAGTGTGTACTCCGAAAGAGTGTTTAGTGCCGCCGCTCACCTTGTCAGCAATCGGCGTACGAGGTTACATCCAGAAAATGTGGAGAAGATGATGTTCATTAAAATGAATTATAATCAATTCCTCCGTGGAGACATTGACCAGCAGCAATTGCCTCCACAAAGTACACAGGGAGCTGAGATGGTGGATTCCAGTGGGGACGAATTGATAATCTGTGAGGAGGGGGATGTACACGGTGATATATCGGAGGATGATGATGAGGTGGACATCTTGCCTCTGTAGAGCCAGTTTGTGCAAGGAGAGATCAATTGCTTCTTTTTTGGTGGGGGTCCAAACCAACCCGTCATTTCAGTCACAGTCGTGTGGCAGACCCTGTCACTGAAATGATGGGTTGGTTAAAGTGTGCATGTCCTGTTTATACAACATAAGGGTGGGTGGGAGGGCCCAAGGACAATTCCATCTTGCACCTCTTTTTTCTTTCATTTTTCTTTGCGTCATGTGCTGTTTGTGGAATGTTTTTTGGAAGGGCCATCCTGCGTGACACTGCAGTGCCACTCCTAGATGGGCCCGGTGTTTGTGTCGGCCACTAGGGTCGCTTATCTTACTCACACAGCTACCTCATTGCGCCACTTTTTTTCTTTGCGTCATGTGCTGTTTGGGGAGGGTTTTTTGGAAGGGCCATCCTGCGTGACACTGCAGTGCCACTCCTAGATGGGCACGGTGTTTGTGTCGGCCACTAGGGTCGCTTATCTTACTCACACAGCTACCTCATTGCGCCTCTTTTTTTCTTTGCGTCATGTGCTGTTTGGGGAGGGTTTTTTGGAAGGGCCATCCTGCGTGACACTGCAGTGCCACTCCTAGATGGGCACGGTGTTTGTGTCGGCCACTAGGGTCGCTTATCTTACTCACACAGCTACCTCATTGCGCCTCTTTTTTTCTTTGCGTCATGTGCTGTTTGGGGAGGGTTTTTTGGAAGGGCCATCCTGCGTGACACTGCAGTGCCACTCCTAGATGGGCACAGTGTTTGTGTCGGCCACTAGGGTCGCTTATCTTACTCTCACAGCTACCTCATTGCGCCTCTTTTTTTCTTTGCGTCATGTGCTGTTTGGGGAGTGTTTTTTGGAAGGGCCATCCTGCGTGACACTGCAGTGCCACTCCTAGATGGGCCCGGTGTTTGTGTCGGCCACTAGGGTCGCTTATCTTACTCACACAGCTAACTCATTGCGCCTCTTTTTTTCTTTGCGTCATGTGCTGTTTGGGGAGGGTTTTTTGGAAGGGCCATCCTGCGTGACACTGCAGTGCCACTCCTAGATGGGCCCGGTGTTTGTGTCGGCCACTAGGGTCGCTTATCTTACTCACACAGCTACCTCATTGCGCCTCTTTTTTTCTTTGCGTCATGTGCTGTTTGGGGAGGGTTTTTTGGAAGGGCCATCCTGCGTGACACTGCAGTGCCACTCCTAGATGGGCCCGGTGTTTGTGTCGGCCACTAGTGTCGCTTATCTTACTCACACAGCTACCTCATTGCGCCTCTTTTTTTCTTTGCGTCATGTGCTGTTTGGGGAGGGTTTTTTGGAAGGGCCATCCTGCGTGACACTGCAATGCCACTCCTAGATGGGCACGGTGTTTGTGTTGGCCACTAGGGTCGCTTATCTTACTCACACAGCTACCTCATTGCGCCTCTTTTTTTCTTTGCGTCATGTGCTGTTTGGGGAGTGTTTTTTGGAAGGGCCATCCTGCGTGACACTGCAGTGCCACTCCTAGATGGGCACGGTGTTTGTGTCGGCCACTAGGGTCGCTTAGCTTAGTCATCCAGCGACCTAGGTGCAAATTTTAGGACTAAAAATAATATTGTGAGGTGTGAGGTATTCAGAATAGACTGAAAATGAGTGGAAATTATGGTTTTTGAGGTTAATAATACTTTGGGATCAAAATGACCCCCAAATTCTATGATTTAAGCTGTTTTTTAGTGTTTTTAAAAAAAACACCCGAATCCGACAAAAAAAATTCGGTGAGGTTTTGCCAAAACGCGGTCGAACCCAAAACACAGCCGCGGAACCGAACCCAAAACCAAAACACAAAACCCGAAAAATTTCAAGTGCACATCTCTAATACGCATGTGCATGGCCAAACTGCAAAAGACATCAGCGTCTTTTTTTATCTCTAGGTGAATGCAGGTTAACTGACAGGATGCAGAGTTTTGGGGTGGTAACTGTCCGTTTTCTGTGTGTTTTAGGCATTCCCAAGCGTTTTTAGGGAGGGTGTGAGATGTCAGCTCAGGCCTGATCAGCCTGTTTCTTTATTTCGCACTGTAGGAGTAAAGGTGCATACACACGGGGCGTTTTTGCCCAGCGTGTATGCATAGCGATGATCGCTGACATCGCTGGGCTGAAAAGCGCTCAGTGCATACACACTGAGCGCTTTCCCCCCCCTGCCCAGCGATGTCAGCGGGGGTGAATGGCTTTCCATAGCAGGCCGCTCACCCCGCCGTTCATCTACTGGTAATACTAGTAGATGAACGGTGGCCGCCAGCGATGAAGCGGGAGCGCTCACCTCTCATCGCTTGTGCATACACATTGGGCGGCTTTGAGCTGAAAGCAGCTCAACACACCAAAAGTCAGCTGCTTTCAGCTCAAAATCGCCCAGTGTGTATGGGCCTTGAGTCCTGGGCTATGCACAGACTGGACAAATCATTCAATGATGAGTGAGTTGTGAACAGGATTTGCAGCTGACCGGCTTTTGCAAAGCTTTTCGCATGGCGTACGCAGACTTGCATGGGGTGGAATTTCACACTGTCTGGGCAGCGACTATCTGGTCGCGACGCAAACCTCTGCAATTTTGCAGAGGTGCAATCAGCTCTGAATTAGGCTATACAATAAAGCTTGCCCATGTATTTAAAGATAGATAGATAGATAGATAGATAGATAGATAGATAGATAGATAGATAGATAGATAGATAGATAGATAGATACTGTACTGTGATATAACTACGGGCCTTATTCATACCTGATCGCACCTCTGTGAATTTTCAAAGGTTTGCGATCGGATAGTCGCCGCCCAAACAGAGTGAAATACTGCCCCATGCAAGTCTGCGTAAGCCGTGCGAAAAGCTTTGCAAACGCCGGTCAGCTGTAAATCCGTTCGCAACTCACTCACCACCTGTTTTTTCCAGTCTGTGCAGTCTGTCCGTAGCCCAGGACTTACTCCCACAGTGCGAAAGAAACAGGCTGATCGGGCCAGAGCTGACATCACACACCCTCCTTGAAAACGCTTGGGAATGCCTGCATCATTCCAGGCATTCCCAAAAAACGGGCAGTTACCACCCCCAAACGCCCGCTTCCTGTCAATCAGCCTAGCAATCAAAAAACACCCAGGATGTTTTCGCACTTTGGCCTTGCGCCTGCGCATTACGATCCGTACGCATGCTCAGTTTTTTTATATTCGCCCAGCAATCAGGTCTGAATTAGGCCCTATTTACTGTTTTGTATCTCTAGCTTCTACAGCTCTGTCACTATATTATTATTCCTTGTTTATATAGTACCAACATATTCTGCAGTGCTGTAGATTCATTCAGTTTTATTATGCCCAAATGTACGTATGTTTTAGTGGGAATATATCTGTGGTACAAGGTAAAGGCCAGGTGCGATGTGACAGTTGAGTTTCAGAATTTGCTGATAGCATATAGGACGCATCATGAAACAGGATCTGAATGGAGAAGCGGCAAGGCCATGATGCTATTCTGCCATTTTCACATGTACACAAGATAAGTCGAAGGTCATTCTCTCTGGTTCTCAGTGTCCAGATTGTGCTGCGTTACTAATTATGCTCCAGAGAATTGTGTGAATTAGAACAAAGAAGAGTCTCTTAACCATTGAACATCCATTGTCAAAGTGAGATGTCAAAAGAGTATTACACTTAAAAAAAATCCTCTCTTTGGTGAGGGTCTCTCTCCCGTAACCTTCACTCGAACTTACATAATACTGGCGATGCTGAGCTCTCCCCATACCATGGAAGCTTTCTAACTATGGCATTTGGGACTGATAAAAACCAGCACATAAGCATATATACATGTTTAAAAGCATATCTTATGCACCTTCTATAGCGCAGGTGGAAGTACACATTGAACATGATACCTTTTATTAAACTTGACACATATGCTACGTACGCTGAGGTGGCAGTGCCAGATTAAGGTCCACATGGGCCTGGAGCAGAAATGTAAGTATGGTTTATTGTGTGCCACCATAGGCAATGTGACCAGTGGCACAGGAATGTGGATAATGATGAAGGGGCATGACCAGATTTGTGGGGGTGTGGTCTGTGCAGGGTGCATGGCCTCTGCTGAGGAATGTTGTTAGCTGGGTGAAAATAGTGAATGAATGAACATTCTAGACCCCTCCTGCCAACCAGCCACTGACATTAAAAAGTAAACACCAGGACAAACATACAACAACAAAAAGTACTCAAAATAAACAAGGCCAAGATACGTTATGTCCTACCTGCACTTGCATCCTTGACAACGTGCTGCAGCTGCCAGCTGGTGATGTAAGGTCTGTTGGTGCTTATTTAAATCCTGGCCTGTCTGGAAGAGACAGGTAATAAACACTGCCCTTTAACCACTTAACTAGCTAATATTTTTTTCAAACATGTTGACAAAATGATCAATCTTTTTTCTTATTAAATTATGTAACTAATAGCCATTTAAGCCCTATTCAGTATAGATGTATTAATAAATATGCAGTTTTGTAAATAAAATTATACTGAATCAGGATTAAATAGCTATTATTTGCATAATTTAACTGTTTAGAAAATCCACAATTTTGGGGACATTTAGAAAAAAATATATTTTACATGGTTGAAAATAGGGCTTTCTCATTACCCCTTCATGACTTTTACTGACACCTTCCTCCATATCCCTCACTGCCCCATAATGTATCTCTTTAACCACTGCCTTTCTCCATATTGCTTTGTTTGCTCCTTCCATAGCTTTATCATTGTCCATTTCATAGCTCTCTCATTGCCAGTTTAGTCGTACTGAACCGGCACAGCTGACACTGGTCCAATCACTGATCCCCACAGCTAACACTGCAACCATCACACCTCACTGCTCCCCCGTAGCTCACTGCCCCCTCAAACCTCACTGCTCCCTTCACATCTCACTGCTTCCCCCTGTAGCACACTGACCCCATGACATCACTGATCCCACCAGACCCCACCTCACTACTGCCCTACAGCTTTCTGCCCCCTCCTACTGCTTACACTGCTCCCATCACAGCTCACACTTCCCCATCACACCTCACTGCTCAACCCGTAGCTCACTGCGCTTCACACCTCACTGTTCCCATCACAGCTCACTCTGTACCCGTCACATTTCACTGCTCCCCCTGCAGATCACAGCCCCCCTAATATTCACACTGCTCCCATCACACCTATTACTGCCCACATCCACCTCACTGCTCCCCTTCACACCTCACTTGCGCATCACACATCTCTGCTATCTTTCACACCACACTGCCACATCTCACCTCACTGCCCCATCACACTTCACTGTTCCCCTGCAGTTCACTGACCCCCACTACTGCTTATTTCACTGTTCCCCATCATACTTCACTGCTCCCCTGCAGCTCAATACCCCATCATACCTCACTGCTCTCCATCACACCTCATTGCTCCCCTTCAGACCTCACTGCCCACATCACACCTGACTGTCCATGCACAGCTTACTGCCCCTTGATTGCTCACACTGCTTTTATCACACCTTACTGTCCACATCACACCTCACTGCTACCCCCATAGCTCACTGCCCCATCACACCTCATTGCTCCCCCTCACGCCTAACTGCCCCATCACTTTCAGACCTCACTGCCCCCCATAGTTACCTACCCTCCCACAACTTTCCAAAGACTCCTGTTTCAGTGTATAATCTCCTACTGACCCGGATTGTTAATTTAAAAAAAAAAAATAGATTCTTCCCTACAGCTCCACTCAGCCTGCTAGGGAGCCACTAAGGAGTTTCTAGGCAAGGACACCGATTTGCTGCATTTGCTGTAATTGTTGTAGTTGATCAGAAGTTCATGCTCATTAACCCCTTGTTGGTTTCCTGGCAGCAGAGCATAGGGTACATGATCACATAGTGTTTTCTTATTTATGCTGTGTGTGTAGATAGCCATGGCATGCTGTGACTGGGAGTAAGAATTTTTAGTAGTAATCTTCAGTTAAACACATTTTTTTAATATAGAGTATATAGTGTCTAAGTAATTGGGGATACTACCTGTATAAAGGTATCGAAAATAAATAGAGATAGGGCCAACAAGTTGCAGGCAGTGCAGTGTTCACAATAAATAAATCTTATACACCAAACAGCATGCTTCTCAGTATATCTGGCAAAATATGGTATCCGGACTCCAGGTCGACAACAAAAAGGTCGACACACCTTAGGTCGACGCCAATTGGTCGACACGCCTTGTGTAGACATGGACAAAAGGTCGACGTGGACAAAAGGTCAACAGGAACAAGGTTGACATGGAAAAAGGTCGACATGAGTTTTTCAATTTTTTTTTCTTTTTTGGAACCTTTTCATGCTTAACAATCCACGTGGACTACGATTGGAATGGTAATCTGTGCCGAGCGAAGCGAAGGCACCATGCCCGAAGCATGGCGAGCCATGCGAGGGGACGCAGTGCACTAATTGGGGTTCCCGGTCACTCTACGAAAAAAACTACACCAAAAAAACATAAAAAACTCATGTCAACCTTTTTCCATGTCGACCTTGGTCCTGTCGACCTTTTGTCCATGTCGACCTTTTGTCCATGTCAACCTAAGGTGTGTTGAACAATTGGCGTCGACCTAAGGTGTGTCGACCTTTTTGTTGTCGACCTGGAGTCCCAGACCCGCAAAATATATATGCTTAGTGTTGAAATGACACAAGGTCAAATTGCATTTGGAAATTATTGCATACTGTAGGCATTACATTTATCATGTATATTGTGCTGAGTGAGAAGAAATTACACATAAATCTGAATTAGACAGGAGAGAGTGTCAATAGGGGTAATTCAGATCTGATCGCAGAAGCAAATTTGTTAGTAGTTGGGCAAAACCATGTGCACTGCAGGTGGGGGCAGGTGGGGGCAGATATTAGAGAGTTAGATTTGGGTGGGTTATTTTGTATCTGTGCAGGGTAAATACTGGCTGCTTTATTTCACACCCCACCCAAATTTAACTCTCTCTGCACATGTTATATCTGCCCCCCCTGCAGTGCACATGGGTGGTCATTCCGAGTTGTTCGCTCGCTGCCGATTTTCGCTATGCTGCGATTGGTTGCTAACTGCGCATGCGCATGGTACGCAGAGCGCATGCGCTAAGTTATTTAACACAAAGCTTAGTAGATTTGCTGGTTTTCGAGCGATGATTTTCAGTCGCACTGCTGATCGGTGAATGATTGACAGGAAAGGGATGTTTCTGGGTGGTAACTGAGCGTTTTCTGGGAGAGTGCTAAAAAATGCAGGCGTGTCAGGGAAAAACGCGGGAGTGTCTGGAGAAACGGGTGAGTGGCTGGCCGAACGCAGGGCGTGTTTGTGATGTCAAACCAGGAACTAAACGGACTGAGCTGATCGCAATCTGTGAGTAGGTCTGGAGCTACTCAGAAACTGCAAAGAATTATTTATTAGCAGTTTTGCTAATCTTTTGTTCGCTATTCTGCTAAGCTAAGATACACTCCCAGAGGGCGGTGGCCTAGTGTGTGCAATGCATCTAAAAGCAGCTAGCGAGCGAACAACTCGGAATGAGGGCCATGGTTTTGCCCAACTGCTAACAAATTTGCTGCTGTGATCTGAATTAGGCCCATTATGCGGTGGCTAACTAGGGCAGGAAGTGCCCACAAGGGGAATGCATAGATAGAGGGGGTCATTCCGACCTGATCGCATACCTCCATTTTTCGCTGCGCAGCGATCCGGTCACTACTGTGCATGCGTATGCACCACAATGCGCAGGCGCGTCGTACGGGTACAAACTGCAGATCGTTGCAGGGCAATGGATTTAATGAAGAATCCATTCGCACAGCCGATCGCAAGAAGATTGACAGAAAGAAGGCGTTTATGGGTGTCAACTGACCGTTTTCAGGGAGTGGTTGGAAAAATGCAGGCATGTCCAAGCGTTTGCAGGGCGGGTGTCTGACGTCAATTCCGGGACCGGACTGGCGGAAGTGATCGCAGCAGCTGAGTAAGTTCAGACCTACTCAGAAACTGCACCAACTATTTTTGTAGTGCTCGGCTGCACAGGCGTTCGCACACCTGCAAAGCTAAAATACACTCCCCAGTGGGTGGCGACTATGCGTTTACACAGATGCAAAAAGTAGCTAGCGAGCGATCAACTCGGAATGACCCCCAGAGTCCCATACTTAAGGGGTGTCTTGGGTTAACACAGGGATGTGTGACCAGCTCCCAGAAAGGCTTTACCAGCCATCAGATACCATAACATTAACTCAATAATAGAGTAACAATGTATTTATTATTATTTACAGTTTCTTATATAGTGCAGCAAATTCTATTGCAAAAAACAGTGAAAAAACTAAACTGGCTTATAACAGTCATATAGGTAGGAACTAGGAAGGCCTGCTTTGCAAGCTTACAATCTATACTGAAATAGGCATTGATACACAGGCATAAGTGTTATCTGAAGAACGGAATGACTGAAATAGAGAGGGTTAAACATCCATGGGCTGGGGATGACTCTCTGGGGACATGTGATTAGACAATATATAAGGATATGTGTGGACTGTACAGTGGGGATTTAATTGATAGCAAATGTTATGAAGGTTATGTGGGCAGTTCTGGAATTTGATAAGCTTTCCTAACAAGGTGAGTTTTCTGGGAACACTTGAAGGTTTGGAGATTAGAGGCAGAACTATCATTGGTGCAGCAGGTGCATTTCAGTGGAGCCCTTGAAAACTAATGGGTCCACTCAGTGGTGCAAGTAGAAATATTTTCTTAGTGGAACTGAGTGCCGGAAAATGGGCGTGGTCATGTGTTGTGAGGGGGCGTGGCCACATGCCACTAATGGGAGTGGCTACATGACACTAGCGACGTTGCCACATGACACAGCCCCTTTTCTTTGCACTCTGGAGGAAAGGCTAGAAATATATAGTACTGCCTCCAGTATAATAGAAATATATAGTGATAGCCCCAGTATAAAAAATATATGTAGTAATGCCCCCAATTTAATAACATTATATAGTAATGCCTCCATTATAACAGGAAATATACTGTAGTAGTGCCCCTGGTATAACAGAAATATATCGTTTTTAGCAGCAGGGTACACTGGGGTTCCACAGGGAATAACAACAGGGGTGTAGAGTAGGATCTTGATCCGAGGCACCAACAGGTTAAAAGCTTTGACTGTTCCCAAGATGCTCTATAACCCCGCCTCCGTGCTCAGTTTGTAAGTTGGTGCCCTGCAGTCAGGACACTAACAGGCAGCAGCCCATAAAAGAGCTTTTTTAAAAGAAGATAGAAGACTTCAAGGGCTCCAACAGAGGCACTCTTAGTGCTAGATGTCATTCTGATATCTCCTGCTGCAGCTCCATCACCTCCCCCGGCGGCGCTGTATACTCCCGCATCCCTGGTAGCCGGGTACTTACAACGGAGGCTCCGGTTCTTCACCTAGGGCACACACACTTGCCGCAGCTCTCTAGGATTGCGTGGCTGTATCAAGGGAGGAGGTAAGAGGGTCCCCCAGGCGGGACCCGCCAAAAATCGCGATATGGCGCTGCCATTAGGAGGCGGGCCGCGCGCACTGGAGTGTAAACTGTGTTGGTACAGGGACCCCACTAGAACACCAGGGCAGGGGCACAGGTCGGTTATATATATATAACCATTTTATTATGGCCCACAGTACCCGGTGGTGAAGTCCAGCAATGGGATAAGGCTCTGACCTGTAGCCCCACCCCCAGCCCCTGCGTGCCATTTAGAGTAAATGTTCCAGCCGTGGAGCTGCATCTCTCTGTCTCCCTCACTCCCTGTCAGCGTTTGGGCGCCATTACACACATGCTACGCTGACTCTGAGACTGGTGGGCAATGCCTCCTCTGTAATGCCGCCTGATTCATCAGTGCTGTGCATTTACAGGATACTTAAGTATTCTACATGTCATCTAGACAGTGTTGGTTAAGAACAAGTGCATACATTCGGGGATATTTAGTACAAGTACCCTGTGATGTACATCCAGTCTTTACTGTGCATTGTAATATATATATATATATATATATATATATATATATATAAAAAATGGTTATTAAGCTTATAATCTAAAATTTAATAGCCAAAAGGATATATAAATATTAAAAAAGTTTAATACATATGAGAGTAAAAAAATCCAAGTAGAAATGTAACAATAAAATAATGGACCATATGAAAACAGGAATTTTTAAAAAGGATAGGAGATCAGACTTAGCTTTAAATCAGTAGGGGGTCAGTACAGGAAACTCAACGCGTTTCGTCTCATCAGACTTCTTCAAGGGGTAGGGACAGAATGAAGCTGCATGTCTATTTATACCCAGAGTACTTGGTTTGAGGGTTGTGACATCATAGGGGATCATGTGATACAATTATGTAATCAACGTTTAAAAGACTACTTTGCAGCACAGCATAAGTAAGGACAGGTTGTTGTGGGCTTATTAGCAGTGAAAACGAGTGGAATTCAAAGTTAAAAAAGGTTTAAAACAGTCAAAAGAGTGAAACAGCGGCATTTCCGCCACACTTCCGGTGACGGATGACGCGGCTCACGTCCATCCGGCACTTCCACCCCACTTCCGGTGACGTCTGCGCATGCGCCCGCGGCGGCACCTGGCTTCAAACATCCTCTTGCGCATGTACCAGCGGCTGCTCCCGGCGGCTTCAGTTCATAAGGGGAGTTTTGTCTTTTATAATGTCTATGTGGCAGTGTCCATCTTGTGTATGATTTTGTCCATATAATTTTCAAACAGCAGCAGCCATCTTTTTGTAGATCAGCAGACACATATTGATTCTGGGTGTACCAGTGTCCATAGTAACGGTATATAAATAAAAATAGAAACAAGTGGTAATATCAAGGCATATTATTATTTGTAAATATTTAAAAACAGTATCCATAGCAACAGCTCCATATAAAACAAGGGAAAGGTTGTAATTGTAAACATTTATATAGTTCAAGTACCAGTGTTATACTTAGTATAGTTATAAAGTGCTAGTGCAATAGATAGGGTAAGTTTAAGAGTGACATAAAGTAAGATTTTAAATTTAAAAGAATATGTAATATTGGTTAAAATATATATACATATATATGTATATATATATACATATACACATCCAGGTGAGTGCAAACATTATAGAGGTCCGTGGATATTTTAGCGTGTTTTTGCTCGTAAAGTAGTGCTACTAGATAGATCATATATATATATATATATATATATATACAGATATCTAAGTGAGTGCAATGCTTCCCTTACATACATAGTGGTCCGTAAGATTTTAGACGTGTTTTGCTCATACAAGTGCTACTAGATGTGTCAGACTATTTTAGTGCTACTAGATTGGTCAGTAGTTACTTGACGTCATCTGTCAATCATTACAGTATCCGATCTTCCCAGGTAGTCTCCCTTCCTGGTACTGGTCGGGCCCAGAAACTGCTTAGCTTCCAAGATCAGACGAGATTGGGCGTGCCGGTGTGGTTTGACTGTACGCGAAATAGGTAGACATCATAACACCAGGGACCAGGTAGCTTAATTCTTTAATCATAAAAGTGCAGACAGTGCAATATATATACAACTACATTCCGTGGAGATGATGAAAAAAATAGTTTTTTTTAAGTAGAGAGTTGAAGAGTGAAGGATACTGCACCTTATAAAAAAGGTGCGATTTCGTATCCTTCATTCAAGCCTGCTGGATGTAGGGTCTGTAACTGAAAACCAAGTACATTTCTCGTCTTGATAGTTTGTTTACGAGGTCACCTCCTCTCTCTCCTAGGCCAAAGCGTTCAATAGCTTTAAACGTAAGGTCCTCTGGATTAGAGTTGTGCTGAGATAAGAAATGTCTGGAAACTGCATGGCTCTCCACCTTGTTCTTAATGTTCCTTATATGTTCCTGGATCCGTATTTTTAGGGGTCTCTTTGTCTTTCCCACATATTTCATTTTGCAGGTGCACTCCAAAAGATAGATCACAGATGAGGTGTTACAGTTCATGAATTCTTTGATGGTGTATTCTTTCTTGTCCTCCATGTCACTGAAGGTTTTACTATTCCGGTGTAGATATTTGCATACGTTGCATTTCCAATACTTGTATGATCCCGTGCATTTCAGCATAGGGGTGTTCCGGGTAGGTTTTTCTTTTAGCATGCTGGGTGCGATGAGGTCCTTCAGGTTTCTTGACTTTTTAAAAATGAGTTCTGGTTTCGGTGGTAGGATTTCTTTGAGCACTGGGTCCATTAAGAGGATGCCCCAGTGGGTGCTGAGGGAATTTCTTATCACTTTCTCATGTTGGCTAAATGTGGTGATGAAAGACAACTGTGTCTTTTTTTCTTCTCTGGTTTTGTACGTCAGTAATTTCTCTCTGTCCAGGGTTCTTGTCTTTTCCAGTGCTTCATTTAGAATAGACTCAAACCTCTTCCTATATATCTCCAGTTGATCTTCACAGTCCTTTGAGCTGGTACAATTCCTCTTTATCCTTGAGAACTTGGATGCAGGGATATTGGGGGTCATTCCGAGTTGTTCGCGATTTTTGCAACGGAGCGATTAAGGCAAAAATGCGCATGCGCATGGTACGCAGTGCGCATGCGCTAAGTATTTTAGCACAAAACTTAGTATATTTACTCACGTCCGAACGAAGACTTTTCATCGTTGAAGTGATCGGAGTGTGATTGACAGTAAGTGGGTGTTTCTGGGCGGAAAAACGCAGGTGTGCCAGAATAAAACGCGGGAGTGTCTGGAGAAACGGGGGAGTGGCTGGCCGAACGCAGGGCATGTTTGTGACATCAAACCAGGAACGAAATGATCTGAGCTGATCGCAGTGTAGGAGTAAGTCTCGAGCTATTCAGAAACTGCTAAGAATTTTCTATTCGCAATTCTGCTAATCCTTCGTTCGCAATTCTGCTATGCTAAGATACACTCCCAGAGGGCAGCGCCCTAGTGTGTGCAATGCTTCTAAAAGCAGCTAGCGAGCGAACAACTCGGAATTAGGGCCATTGTTCTTCCACCTTTCTAAATGGTTACATTGGTAGGGAAAGTAACTGTTCATGTCAACATTTTTGATAAAGTTCTTAGCAGTAACCCTTCCATTCTCTCCAGTTAAAATCAAGTCCAAATACTCAACAGATCTATTATTTACAGTCGAGGTGAAGGCAAGGTTGATGTCGTTATCTCTGTGTCCTGAGGAATTCATTAAAACTTTCAGTTGTGCTGTCCCAGATAATTAGGATATCATCAATATAGCGTTTATAAAATACCACATTCTCCTTAAAAGCACTTGAATTGTAGACTTGTGTTCTCTCCCAACATCCCATAAATAAATTAGCAAAACTCGGGGCAAAAATCGTTCCCATTGCTGTACCGCAGCATTGTAGATAAAACTGGTTTAAAAATGTATGTATATATATATATATATATATATATATATATATACATATATATACATATAATATATATATGTATACACACACACACACACACACACACATACACACGCGCAGTATATATGTATATATATTATAAAGCTAAGTATACATATATAGTGTATGTGTGTTTTATATACAAACAAATATAAAACCACAGCACTCGCCACCCCAGAAGCGGGGTGCAATGTCTGCACTCACCACTCATAGGGTGGGGTGCATGTAGCCCAAGGCCACCTACTTAAATATATACAAACATAAAATTCAGCACTCAGTGTTAGTGAACCTTCTTGCAGGTCCTACACTAACACAGAGTCTTAAGACTCTGTGATAGTATAGGACCTGCAAGAAGGTGGGGTACCTTGGCGAGCGGTTTGCAGGCTTCCGTGCATTGGCCAATTCACTAACTTCTGTGATTTCCACATGCAGCCAAATCTCTCCCAGGATCTATTCTGTGAGACCTATTGAGGAAGCCACACCACTTATACTTTTGAGATAGTTAAACCAGCTATATAATTCTTGAATTTCATTGTACGTTGGTCAACATCCGAATCAGAAATAGTCTTGAATTTAAAATTGGACACCACACTTTAGGTAGTTTACAAAAATGCCGACATATGGTTGTCAGCACTCCTAAGAGATTATAACCAATAGTATTCCTAGGCGACCCTGTAAGGATTTCCGCTCAATTAGTTTTAAGGTAGTTTATACAAAACACCATTATCCAACCGATTACACATTTAAGAAGGAATACCTCTTAAGCTCTAATCAGGAGCCCTGATATAAGAGCTTCATCCACTAAGTCCAGATATAGGAGATTCTGAATAATCGTACATTAGAGGTTATGATCCTTTATATTAATTCATCATGAGCAAATTAGCCTTTTCCTATATTCGTTACCCCTGATGAAGTCGATAAGACGAAACGCGTTGGGTTTGTCAGTCAGAGAATCACAACCTAGCCTGTAAAGATACTTCCTGTCGAGCTCGCATCTTGCAAAAGGTGTGGGGATATCTAGATTCCACCTTACAAACGTGTTGACTGTGTACTCTTTTAGTTGCATTTTATTGACACAATTTTATACTTTGAACTGTGTATACGTTATTAAAATAACTTTTTATTAATTTGCCTGTTGGCCTTTTGTTTGGGTGACTATTTGGTGAGGGGTGTCTGTTACAGGTCCCCAGATTTAAATACCCTCCAGTCTACATTCCGACGAAAATAATGCTGGAAGAACTGTGTAATTACATTCCACCTTAGCGCACTTGGGAATTTGTGTTTATATATATATATATATATATATAGAACAGCAAATAGTCCGGCACTCAATCTAGAAGTGTAAATGGCCCAGGTGCCTTCCGCAGAAACGGTATGGATAGCAATGAAAAAAGACGGCGGCACTCCAGGACTTTGAATGGTCAAATATCGTGTACTTACAGCATCAAAAGATGCACGTAGCCCCTTTCTCAAGGTGTATGTATGTATATATATATATATATATATATATATATATACACACACATAGCTTTACTCAGTATAGTTACTTAGTATTGCTGATAGAGTGCAATTTTATTGTTGGTAATAATCTCTGCATTGTATATGTGACTGAGTGTGTGGCTGCTGAGTGGTCTCTATTTCGTGTATCTCACACATATGGCTATCCCTATATTCTGAACCCTGAGGGGGCTCCGTGCATCAGGGTTATTAGATAATATAGATATTTCAAAGGATATACATATTTTGTATTTTTCTCTGTGTTTTTCAGTCACATTTTACCTCACATTTTACCTCAGAAATCCTCTATTTGTGCTCTGCTTTGCAGTCACACCATACAGGGGATTTTTGTCAGACAGTTTGTCTTCTTATCTTGTACTGTTACACCCTAGGGTTATGCTTAGATACTGTATCATGTCTGCTACACAGGGTGGTAAATCCATGGGTGATCCTGCACCATGCAGTGCTCATGCCACGGATTTCCTGGAGGAAAACGTAGCAGCTGAGGATTCAGGTACTGGGGGTTCTATACCACATGCTCAATCTGAAGCAAAGGGGGCAAATCAAGACCCACCTTAGGCTGTTTTCTCTAATTTACTGACTACGCTAGTAATTAGTCCTGCGCTCCCTGTGGGACCTCCTGTGCCATTACAGTCACATATTGTCCCTGCTGTTAATCCGCCGTGGGCAGATACTCTGTTCTCTCGGTTACAGTAATTACATCAGACACTAGCTCGCCCGCCTAGACCAGGGCGTCATTTAAACGGGCCATTACTTCTTCACAATCCACACATGTTTCGGATACCGCATTCGATGTAGATGGCGCTTTCACTGACCCTTCAGACTCTGATGCAGATGCTTCTCATGGGGAATTTCTGACACAGGTGGATATTCCTGAGCGCTTGGAGGCTATCAGGCTGATACTTCAAATCAATAATGATGAAGGGATTCCAGCTACCTCTGCGAAACCATTTAAGTTTAAACATCAGAAGGTTACTAAGTAGGTTTTAGCTCATTCTGACCACTTGGTTGATATTAGTCAGAAATCCTGGGAAAACCAGGTAAGAAGTTTTCCTTGTCTACGAAGATGCTAGCTCGTTATTCCCTCACTACAGAGTTAAGTAACAATTAGGAAACACCGCCGCCGGTGGACTCAAGTTGCACGTCTGGTGGTCTCATCTGCTCTGCCTGTCACTACCGACACCTCCCTGAGGGGACCGATGGATAAGCGTGTGGAGGGTTGCTCGAAGTCTGTTTACACTCTTGCCTGAGCAATGCATAGGCTTACTATTGTGGCCTCTTGGGCTGCTAAAGCTATAGAGGCCTGGGTTCAGGAAGTTGAGGTGCAACTACTGTCTAATTTTCCTGATAATGCTAGGCAGTGTCTTTCATATATTATTATGGCTTCCCATTATATTTAGGAGGCGGCATCTGATGCAGGTATCCTGGCGGCCAAAGCATCTACTACGTCTATTCTGACTCGCCGGATCCTCTGGTTGCGGTCCTGGTCTGTAGATCTGGACTCTAGAAAGGCCTTGGAGGTGATCCCTTTTGAGGGAAACATACTTTTTGGGGAAGATCTCAACAAGATCATTGCTGACTTAGCATCTGCTAAGACTGCATGTCTGCCTAGTACTACTCCTTCGGCTCCGAAGGCTAAGAGTACTTCCTTTCGTTCCTTTCGACCACCAGGTTAGGCAAAAGGTCAGGCGTACCCGATACAGGCTCGCACTTTCAAATCCACTAAGCCCAAACCTAAACATGTCTGGGCTGCCCATCAGCCTGCTTCCAAAACAGAGTTGAAGTCAACTTCAGACACCTGGGTACAGGAAGTCGTCACTCATGGATATGCCATATCCTTCAAGAAACGTCCCCCTCATCACTTTTGCCTGACAGACATCCCTTCGGATCAGGTAAAGGCAAACACTCGTCGTTCGGTGGTTCAGTCCCTCCTGGACACAGGAGTGGTAGTGTCGGTGCCTCTGGCTCAGAGAGGCAGGCGGTACTATTCAACGCTGTTCATAGTCCCGAAACCGGATGGTTCCTCTCGACCCATTCTCAACCTCAAGTCTTTGAACAAGTTTTTGAGGGTCTCCAAGCTTTGTAGGGAAACCCTTCACTCTATTGTCCTGGCTTTGGGGCCAGGGGACTATATGGTATCCCTGGACATACAGGATGCTTACCTACATATACCTATTGCCGTGTCGCATCAGCTATACCTGCGGTTTGCTATTGGCACCCTCCATTATCAATTCCGGGCCTTACCCTTTGGACTGACTACGGCTCCGCGAATCTTCACCAAGGTAATGGGGGTGATGACGGCCCTGCTCCGCTGTTAGGGTATAAGGATCCTACCGTATCTGTACGTCTTGCTGAAAGAAATCATCCCTGGTCCCTGCTTAGAGCATGGTGCACCTGGGGGCATTGTTGGACACACACAACCAGCAGTTGTTCTTGTCTCAGGAGAAAGTCTTGAAACTTCAGGTGAAGATGGGATGCTTCCTCTCTTGCCCACGAGTGTTGATGCACTCAGCGAAGCAAATACTAGGCCTCATGATGTCGGTTTTTGACATGGTAGAGTACGCTCAATTTTATTTCCGCCCTCTGCAGAAGCTGATTCTTGGTAAGTGGGACGGCCTGCCTCACCAGATCAGGTCTCACATGATCTCATTGTCTCCGGAGGTTCGTATGTCACTAAGATGGTGGCTACAGGACCAACAATTGTGCAGGGGTCATCCCTTCAGGATCTCCAACTGGGTCCTCCTGATGACGGATGCCAGTCTGAGGGGTTGGGCCTGGTGTTGGAGCAACACTCTCTTCAGAGTCGGTGGACCTGGGAGTCTCTCCTCCCGATAAACATACTGGAATTGCGGGCAGTGTTCCATGCTCTGAAACTGGCCCAGCATCCGGTATAGAACAGGCCTGTTAATGTACAGTCGGACAACCCCATCACGGTAGCGTACATAAATCATCAAGGTGACACTTGAAGCTACATGGCAATGATGGAAGTGTTAAAGATTCTTCAATGGGCGGAATGCCATCTGCCAGCCATCTCTGCAGTGTTCATTCCGGGGGTCCTCAACTGGGAAGCGGACTTCCTCAGTAGTCAGGACGCACACGCCGGAGAGTGGAGCCTTCATCCCAAAGTATTTCAACTCCAAGTGGACAAGTGGGGTCTACCAGATGTAGACCTGACGGCGTCTCGACACAATCACAAGGTTCCGGTCTTCGGAGCAAGAACAAGGGATACTCAAGCGGAGTTCGTGGACGCACCGGCAATTCCATGGAACTTTCGGCTGTCCTACATGTTCCCTCCAGTGTCACTCCTGCCCAGAGTAGTGAGGAAGTTCAAGGAAGAAGGAGGAATCCTACTTCTGATAGCTCAGGCGTGGTCCAGACGGCATTGGTTCTCAGACCTACAGGGTCTCCCGCTGGATGTCCTCTTCTGCTTCCACAATGACAAGACCTCCTTGTTCAGGGCTCTTGTGTCTACCAGGATTTGGCCCGGCTGGCTTTGACGGCGTGGCTGTTTAAAGCTTCCGTACTGAGGGCCAAAGGATTTTCTGAGGCGGTCATTCAAACTATGTTGAAGGCCCGTAACCCAGCTTCTGCTCGGATTTACCATAGGGTCTGGAACTCTTACTTTGCTTGGGGGTAATTCCAAGTTGATCGCAGCAGGAACATTTTTAGCAGTTGGGCAAAACCATGTGCACTGCAGGGGGGGCAGATATAACATTTGCAGAGAGAGTTAGATTTGGGTGGGTTATTTTGTTTCTGTGCAGGGTAAATACTGGCTGCTTTATTTTTACACTGCAATTTAGATTGCAGATTGAACTCGCCACACCCAAATCTAACTCTCTCTGCAAATGTTATATCTGCCTCCCCTGCAGTGCACATGGTTTTGCCCAATTGCTAACAATATTCCTGCTGCGATCAACTTGGAATTACCCCCTTGGTGCGCATCTAACAATCATGTCGTTTACAAGTTTAGTACGGCCTAATTATTGGCCTTCATACAACAGGGTCTGGACTTGGGCCTTCGGCTGACCTCCCTCAAGGTTCATATTTCTGCCTTGGTATGGTCTCAGAGAAAAATTGTGACTCTGCCTGATGTTCATACATTCACTCTGTGTTTTACGGATTCAACCTCCCTATGTCCCACCTGTGTCTCCTTGGGATTTTTTGGTGGTTCTGGAGGCCTTGCAAGAGTCTCCGGTTGAACCTCTTGAATCTGTGGACCTTAAGTGGCTTTCTCTTAAGGCCTTGTTTCTGCTGGCTATTGTCTCTGCTAGACAGGTATCAGATTTCGGTGCCTTGTCTTGTAGGTCCCCCTATCTGATTTTTCATAGTGAATGGGTGGTTCTTAGACCGCGCCGTGGTTATCTACTTAAGGTGGTGTCTTCTTTCCGCCTTTACCAGGAGATTGTGGTTCTGGCCTTTGTCTCCCCTGAATTGTCTTCCAAAGAGAGGTCTTTGGATGTTGTACAGGCTCTCCGTATCTATGTGAAAAGGATAGCCTTCGTTAGGAAGTCTGATTCTCTCTTTGTACTGTTTGGTTTTCACAAACATGGCTGGCCTGCTAACAAGCAGACCTTGGCTGGATGGATTAGAATGGTGATTGCACATGCTTATGTACAGGCTGGCCTTCCACCTCCTGCTACCATTAAAACCCATTCTACTCGGTCTGTTGGACCTTCTTGGGCGGCCCGCCATGGTACGACTCTTGAACAATTGTGCAAGGTGGCTACGTGGTCCTCAGTGAACACGTTCATAAGGTTCTATGCCTTTGATACTTCTGCCTCCCAGGATGCTTCCTTTGGATGCCGGGTTCTTGTGCCCACTACAGTGCGTCCCCTCACATGAGGAACTACTTTAGGACATCCCCGATGTTATTCCCTGTGGAACCCCAGTGTACCCCGCTGCAGAAAAGGAGATTTATAGTAAGAACTTACCTTTGTTAAATCTCTTTCTGCGAGGTACACTGGGTTCCACAGGGCGCCCACTCTGACGCACTTAGATTCTTTGGGTTTGTATGGCATTAGCCGCTGATACCTTCTCCTGTCATGAGAATGTGTTGTATGTGGCTACTAACGGTTGTTGTCTCTTTTACCTGCTACTGCATTGGACTGGTTAACAAACCTGAGCTCCTGTGCATGGATGCGGGGTTATAGAGGAGGTGGCACTGAGCATCTTCGCAACAGTCAAAGCTTTTAGCCTGTTGGTGCCTTGGATCAAGATCCTACTCTACACCCCGATGTTATTCCCTGTGGAACCCAATGTACCTCGCAAAAAGAGATTTAGCAAAGGTAAGTTCTTACCATAAATCTCCTTATGTCCACATTACAATAGAAATAAATAACTATACCCAGGGGTTAAAGTGTGCCCGAACGAGGCGGAACTGCGTTCTGTTAGTTCCACTTGGCCTCACAGGATCTCCTTTCCTTCACCCTGGGGGTGTGTCCAGCTTCCCCGGAGATGCTGGCCACCCCTGGAGACTGGGCAGTGTGTAGTGTCTGCTTTTTATCTGTGACAGGAGCCGAGTACTGCAGGAGATTATCACACTGCAGGACCCAGCTCCTGTCACTGCAGAACAGGTAACACTTTGGTGTCACCCCTTCTGACGGTAACGCCCGGGTGCAGGCCACACACCCCGCACCCAGCTTATGACGCCACTGACATGGATCAATACAAATGGTGACAAATTCTGAGGAGGATATATTTGAGTAGCATCCCTGTACAGACGATACTGAAAAACAAAAGGGCTGATTAGTTTGCAAAGAGATGTGGTATAGATTGAAAAAAGACTAAAGCTAGCCATACATCAGACCAACTTTGGACCAACTTTTCTCCAACTCTCCAAACATCCAACCGTCCAACTTGTCTGTCCAACAAAAACAGTGCTCCACACATCTAACCAACTTTTCATCAGTGCTCCACACATCTAACCAACTTTTCATCAGTGCTCCACACATCTAACCAACTTTTCATCAGACAAACCAACCGGCCAACTTCTGTCCAACTTGTGATGTCACCGAAGTAGGCGGACAGTGTCAGTGAAACTGGGCTTTTCTTTCACCACCATACATTTATTGAATTGACTTATTTTTATAGTGAACTATGGACCGCAGCATGGTTGGGCTGCCAAGGCAAGTTGGAACTTGGAGAACCACAAGTACAAGCTTGCCCTGGTACATGTACAGTATCTCCTTTTTATTTTTGATCTTTTTTATTTTTAAAAACATACCCTTTGAAATCCTCTGCATGCTTGTATTTGGAGAACCACAAGTACCAGCATGCAAGGCATTTTTGGGCCCGCTGGTACTTGTAGTTCCACAGTAAAAGAAATATAGAAATAAACACACACACACACACACACGCACACACACACACACACACACACACACACCTTGAAAGCATAAGTTTATTTACACACTTACATATACCTACCTACATCCCATGCCGCCATTCATGTCCCCTTGTCCAGTAGAATCCATTGGTACCTGTAAAAATAAAAAATACTCACCTATTTCCAGTGAAGATCGGTCCTCTTCAGTCCATGTAGGCATCCAGGGGTTAAAAAAAAGTCATCCTGTTAATTATGCAGATAACAGCTCCACTATTAGCTGAAGATTGTATCTCATTGTGGATACATTTCTAATTCTTGACTTACAATATAACAATTGGAAAAACAAATAGTTTCAGTTATGTTCAGTTAGGAATGGAATTCTCACTGCTCAATTATGAGCAGTTTAATACCCCTTTCACACATGCAGCAAAAACCCGGGTTTTTGCATGTGAATGTTCATCAACCTGAGTTTTTGGTATGTTTGCAAGAAAACTAACTGGGACCCAGTCAGGCTGAGACCTGGGAATTTCATGCTTGACAGTCCTGGGCAATTCCCAGGTCACATGAGTGAAAGGGTAAAGGGAAATACAAATAAGTGCAAACAGCTCGCACCCACAAGTAAGTGTAGCTGTATGTGGCACTCGCAGTACCACCTGTCCCTGTCGACCTAGAACATATGTCGACCTACTGTTGACCAACAGTGGTCGACCTAGACACTGTCGACCTAAGTGTGGTCGACCTAGCATACCACACCCGTCTTGTACTGTAAGTCTTTTTGTTTTATCAATTAATTATGTAGATTGTTAGTCGCAGCTGGACCATTGTGGCGCCATATAAATAAACGATGATGATAATAATAATAAGGCCAGGTCCTAGAGTATAGACTTGTGGCTCTATAACTGTTGTGGCATGGCAAGCCCTATGGCTACAAGGGCTTGCTGGGCTTTGTGGTTCTACAAAAGCTGTCTATGCCACACGTTAAACTCCGCCGTTGCCTGCAGAAACATATGGCCACCATCCTCCACAGGCACAATATACGACAAAAATAAATAAATAAATAAAAGAAATCCACGTTAAGAAGATTTGAACGTTTTGCAGGGAGTTTGGCAATGCTGCGGGGCAGTCACACATCTTACAATGACTTAATTAGCTGGATTTGTGTTACTCTACAAGACGCAGCTCATACTGTCCTCTGCAATTATCTTCTTAAAGACATAAAGGCTTCTCCAATGGGTAAAACAAGATGTAACATCAAATATTTTGCTCCGCCCCTATTAGAAGTAATAAGTAAGACAGCATAAGTTTAAGTTTAAGTTAGTTTTGAACTGAGATGTTGTTGGGTGTCGCAGGTGGATATTTGTAGGTTATAAAACAAAGAACAAAAGATCCAAATACAGTGACTTGGAGCCCTCTGTGGTAGCCTGTGGGAGGCAGTCACGTGTTCTATTCTATTTTTAAAGCAGTAGTAATTGAACAGGCAAACTCAAAACATGGTTGATTTTTCTTTTTAAACTATTGTGGTCGTAAAATACATGGACCAACTCGCCGGTACTGTACAACCATGTCTGCCTCCTGCAGGTTGTTACATAAGGCCCTTGGGGTCTGTTTATAAGAATGTAGTATGGTATGGCGGCGGCCGAGCTCTCGGCGACCAGCATACCAGCGCTGGGAGCCCAACCGCTGGCATACCGACAGCGTGGCGAGCGCAAATGAGCCCCTTGCGGGCTCGCTGCGCTCACCACGTTGCGGGCACTGTGGCGCTATTTAATTCTCCCTCCAGGGGGGTCGTGGACCCCCACGAGGGAGATAAAGTGTCGGTATGTCGGCTGTCGGGATTCTGGCGCCGGTATACTGTGCGCCGAGATCCCGACAGTCTGCATACTGAAGACCACCCGTTTATAATATGTGGCAGTGGCCATGGAGCAACTATGTTTAAGTACTACATTACTGCATAGCACAGTGACACATATATAATGATGTACCAGTGCAATTAAAGTGTGACGGTAAACAGAGTAGGCCCAATGGTGACCCAGCAAAGCCTCTCCAGCTTTGGTACCCATGAACAGACACAGCTAACACCATCCTGGCACGGCGGTCGTTAGCAGCTATAAGTTTTGCATTTTGCGGCTTGAATAGTTGCCCGATTCCACCATCCCCGCTCAGGCCTAAGGGGACAGCTGAAAGCCCCGGTACATGGGTTTAGGCAGCATTAACCCTTTCAGAAATTAAATGATCTTACAACAGTTTTGGCTGATTGCAGGATAATAAACAGTCCCCTAAATATTGATGAATGAGGGCGGGATGTACTAATGCTTACCGCCACGGTAAGCATTAGTACCGTTTACCACAGTGGCCATTTACCGAAGAAGGATATGTATTAAACCACGGGCACTGAGATGCCCTTCTCACTCACCATCCAGCTGGGTGGCCATTGCCAAGCCGGGCAGGGGGACAGCCTGTAAGGGACGTGCGGAGCGGTGCGGAGCCCAAAGCCGGAGATCAGCAGTATGTTGACCGGCAACAAGCGGCTTCTGCTTCCACGTTCAACATGCTGCCGATCTCCGGCTTTGGGCTACACAGGGTTCGGGGGATGGGTGCCCTCTGCCAGTGTTCTGCAGCTCCGGGGGTGCGGGCTCCAGAGGCTCTCAGCACTGTTGAATATCCAGCTGCCTCAGATGTGTACAGCCCGCACCCTCGGCTGCTGATATCTGGCATGCTGCTCCTGCTGCTGGCTGTTCCTCCACCCGGCTGGGCCACACAGTTGTATGGTGAGAAGGGAATCTCAGTGCCCGAATTTTAATACATATGCCTCGGTAAATGACCTCTGCGGTAAACAGTACTAATGCTTACCGTGGCGGTAAGCATTAGTACATCCCGCCGTTAGTCTGGCGACCCTCAGACAATGCCAGCGACACTGCATATCGGACACACAGTTCTGAGGACAGTGGAGGGAACGCCACTGACCCCAATGCACTCAGTAACTGTAAGTAAGCAGGCCAGGCAGCATACAGATGACACCACTGCTCCTGACGGCTCAGAGTCACTATAGCCAGCAGACAGCATGCCCAAGTACATGTTTTTACTTGCGATTGTGGGTAGGGGGGAGGGGGGTGCCGCAATCGCAGGGTGCGGGGATGCAGCGGTGATTGCGGGGATAGTATGCGGGATCGCGGGTGGGGATGTTCGGGGTGTCACGATCTGTCAGTCCGGCAGCAGCTTTGAGAGGGGTGCCAGCTATCAGACCCCCACACACCCATCTGGACAGCTACCGCACCACAGTACCACCGCTGCTGGGTTGACAGGGGCAGCCGGGCAGCAGTGAAGTACTGCCGCCGCTGCCCCTGGTTCTCCTCCAGCTCTGCTGCCACTGCTCGTGGTCCCGGTGTCAGCAGTGAAATATAGCTGTGTGATGGTGAGGAAGTAGGCGGACACTGCTGGCCAATGTCTGCCTACTTATCGTTCAGTTGGGGGGAAGTTCCCCCTACACCTGAACGATTAGTTGGGAAAATCAAACAAGTTTGATTTTCCCGACTAGTTGGACCAACCGTTTCTGGACATTTTTTAGCGTGTGGGAGCAAATGGCTGATAATCATTTACTCCCACACTGCCAGATTATCGTTCCAACCAGCCAACTAGTTGGCTGATTGGAATGATATCTTCTTGATGTACGGCTAGCATAAGCCTTGTGGTACTCCAACTGATAGAAGTAGCAAAGAGGAGGTGGATTCAGAGAAGTGGACACTGAAAGAGCGATTAGATAAGTAGACTGAAAACCAAGAAAGGGCTGTGGACCTTATTCAGTAATATGCATCTGTTTGCAGAACCATATGCAATTACTGGAACATTGATGATTTTTCCTATCTGTGCCAGGCAAGGTTGTCCACACATCTTGCGTCACAAGAGGCTGGAAGTGGTCAGGCTGACATCAGAGACCCTCCTTAAAAACACCTGGGCACGTCTGCATTTTTTCAGACACACCCAGAAAACAGCAGGTTTCCACCCAGAAATGCTGTCAATCAAACAGCGGCTGCTTTGCCATCACGATGTGTATGCATTTTCTGTCACTATTATTAATTGCGCATGAACAATGCGACTGCTGAGCATGCACAGTCGTTTGATAATCGGCCAGACTGCAATTCGCAAATTTTGCAATCCTTACTGAATGAGGTCCTGTGTCCCGAAGACCTAGGGATTGTAGTGTTGGTATGAGAAGAGAGTCGTCAACAGTGTCAAAAGCAGCAGAGAGATCTAGAAGAATAAGAAGTGAGTAATGGACTTTAGACTTAGCAGTGACCAGATCATTCACTACTTGTCGCTGCTGTCTCTGTGGAGTGTTAGGAACGAAAGCTTGACTGAAGTGGGTCCAATAACTTGTGTGAGTTAAGAAAGTGTGAGAGGCGAGTGTAGGTGAGTCTCTCTAGTAGTTTGGAGGGAGATGGGATGGTAGTTTCAGAGTTAGGGTCAGAATTTACTTTTTTAAGATTGGGAGTAATCAGTGCATGCTTGAACAGTAAAGGAAAGATACCAGTAGAGAGAGTGAGATAGATTACAGATTTTAGTTAAGGTTGGGATGACAACTGGAGACAGTGCTTACTTATTTTATCAATCTTGTCCTTGAAGTAGGAAGCAAGATCTTGTTCATTGATGGTGGCTGGTGGGCTGGTTGTGGGAGGGTTGTAAATTAATTAAAATGTATTAAGTTGCTTGGTTAGATGCTTCAGCAGAGATGAGAGTTTGAAAATGTGTTTGCTTGGTAGTGTCCAGGGCATTATGATAGGAGTGGTATATAGTCTTATACATGAGGAAATTGCTTGGAGTACGAGATTAACACAACAGTGTTCAAGTTTATGTGAGAGTTTTTGTAGGTATCTTGTTAATTTAGAGTGCCATGATTGACATCTAATTAGTGATGTGCACCGAACATTTTTCGGGTTTTGTGTTTTGGTTTTGGATTCGGTTCCGCGGCCGTGTTTTGGATTCGGACGCGTTTTGGCAAAACCTCCCTGAAATTTTTTTGTCGGATTCGGGTGTGTTTTAAATTCGGGTGTTTTTTACAAAAAACCCTCAAAAACAGCTTAAATCATAGAATTTGGGGGTCATTTTGATCACATAGTATTATTAACCTCAATAACCATAATTTCCGCTCATTCACCTCACACCTCACAATATTATTTTTAGTCCTAAAATTTGCACTGAGGTCGCTGGATGGCTAAGCTAAGCGACACAAGTGGCCGACACAAACACCTGGCCCATCTAGGAGTGGCACTGCAGTGTCAGGCAGGATGGCACTTAAAAAAAAATGTCCCCAAACAGCACATGATTCAAAGAAAAAAAGAGGCACACCAAGGTCGCTGTGTGACTAAGCTAAGCAACACAAGTGGCCGACACAAACACCTGGCCCATCTAGGAGTGGCACTGCAGTGTCAGACAGGATGGCACTTCAAAATAATAGTCCCCAAACAGCACATGATTCAAAGAAAAAAAGAGGTGCACCAAGGTCGCTGTGTGACTAAGCTAAGCAACACAAGTGGCCGACACAAACACCTGGCCCATCTAGGAGTGGCACTGCAGTGTCAGACAGGATGGCACTTCAAAATAATAGTCCCCAAACAGCACATGATGCAAAGAAAAAAAGAGGCACACCAAGGTCGCTGTGTGACTAAACTAAGCGACACAAGTGGCCGACACAAACACCTGGCCCATCTAGGAGTGGCACTGCAGTATCAGGCAGGATGGCACTTCAAAAAAATTGTCCCCAAACAGCACATGATGCAAAGAAAAATGAAAGAAAAAAGAGGTGCAAGATGGAATTGTCCTTGGGCCCTCCCACCCACCCTTATGTTGTATAAACAGGACATGCACACTTTAACGAACCCATCATTTCAGCGACAGGGTCTGCCACACGACTGTGACTGAAATAACTGGTTGGTTTGGGCCCCCAACAAAAAAGAAGCAATCAATCTCTCCTTGCACATACTGGCTCTACAGAGGCAAAATGTCCACCTCATCATCATCCTCCGATTCCTCACCCCTTTCACTCTGTACATCCCCCTCCTCACAGATTATTAATTCGTCCCCACTGGAATCCACCATCTCAGGTCCCTGTGTACTTTCTGGAGGCAATTGCTGGTGAATGTCTCCACGGAGGAATTGATTATAATTCATTTTGATGAACATCATCTTCTCCACATTTTCTGGAAGTAACCTCGTACGCCGATTGCTGACAAGGTGAGCGGCTGCACTAAACACTCTTTCGGAGTACACACTGGAGGGAGGGAAACTTAGGTAGAATAAAGCCAGTTTGTGCAAGAGCCTCCAAATTGCCTCTTTTTCCTGCCAGTATAAGTACGGACTGTCTGACGTGCCTACTTGGATGCGGTCACTCATATAATCCTCCACCATTCTTTCAATGGTGACAGAATCATATGCAGTGACAGTAGACGACATGTCAGTAATCGTTGGCAGGTCCTTCAGTCCGGACCAGATGTCAGCACTCGCTCCAGACTGCCCTGCATCACCGCCAGCGGGTGGGCTCGGAATTCTTAGCCTTTTCCTCGCACCCCCAGTTGCGGGAGAATGTGAAGGAGGAGCTGTTGACGGGTCACGTTCCGCTTGACTTGACAATTTTCTCACCAGCAGGTCTTTGAACCTCTGCAGACTTGTGTCTGCCGGAAAGAGAGATAGAACGTAGGTTTTAAATCTAGGATCGAGCACGGTGGCCAAAATGTAGTGCTCTGATTTCAACAGATTGACCACCCGTGAATCCTGGTTAAGCGAATTAAGGGCTCCATCCACAAGTCCCACATGCCTAGCGGAATCGCTCTGTTTTAGCTCCTCCTTCAATGTCTCCAGCTTCTTCTGCAAAAGCCTGATGAGGGGAATGACCTGACTCAGGCTAGCAGTGTCTGAACTGACTTCACGTGTGGCAAGTTCAAAGGATTGCAGAACCTTGCACAACGTTGAAATCATTCTCCACTGCGCTTGAGTCAGGTGCATTCCCCCTCCTTTGCCTATATCGTGGGCAGATGTATAGGCTTGAATGGCCTTTTGCTGCTCCTCCATCCTCTGAAGCATATAGAGGGTTGAATTCCACCTCGTTACCACCTCTTGCTTCAGATGATGGCAGGGCAGGTTCAGGAGTGTTTGCTGGTGCTCCAGTCTTCGGCACGTGGTGGCTGAATGCCGAAAGTGGCCCGCAATTCTTCGGACCACCGACAGCATCTCTTGCACGCCCCTGTCGTTTTTTAAATAATTCTGCACCACCAAATTCAATGTATGTGCAAAACATGGGACGTGCTGGAATTTGCCCAGATGTAATGCACGCACAATATTGGTGGCATTGTCCGATGTCACAAATCCCCAGGAGAGTCCAATTGGGGTAAGCCATTCTGCGATGATGTTCCTCAGTTTCCGTAAGAGGTTGTCAGCTGTGTGACTCTTATGGAAAGCGGTGATACAAAGCGTAGCCTGCCTAGGAACGAGTTGGCATTTGCGAGATGCTGCTACTGGTGCCGCCGCTGCTGTTCTTGCTGCGGGAGGCAATACATCTACCCAGTGGGCTGTCACAGTCATATAGTCCTGAGTCTGCCCTGCTCCACTTGTCCACATGTCCGTGGTTAAGTGGACATTGGGCACAACTGCATTTTTTAGGACACTGGTGGCTCTTTTTCTGACGTCTGTGTATATTTTCGGTATCGCCTGCCTAGAGAAATGGAACCTAGATGGTATTTGGTACCGGGGACACAGTACCTCAAACAAGTCTCTAGTTGCCTGTGAATTAACGGTGGAAACTGGAACCACGTTTCTCACCACCCAGGCTGACAAGACCTGAGTTATCCGCTTTGCAGCAGGATGACTGCTGTGATATTTCATCTTCCTCGCAAAGGACTGTTGGACAGTCAATTGCTTACTGGAAGTAGTACAAGTGGTCCTCCGACTTCCCCTCTGGGATGCCGTTCGACTACCAGCAGCAACAACAGCAGCGCCAGCAGCAGTAGGCGTTACACTCAAGGATGCATTGGAGGAATCCCAGGCAGGAGAGGGCTCGTCAGACTTGCCAGTGACATGGCCTGCGGCACTATTGGCTTTCCTGTGTAAGGTGGAAATTGACACTGAGGGAGTTGGTGGTGTGGTTTGCAGGAGCTTGGTTACAAGAGGAAGGGATTTAGTGGTCAGTGGACTGCTTCCGCTGTCATCCAAAGTTTTTTAACTTGTCACTGACTTCTGATGAATGCGGACCAGGTGACGTATAAGGGAGGATGTTCCTAGGTGGTTAACGTCCTTACCCCTACTTATTACAGCTTGACAAAGGCAACACACGGCTTTACACCTGTTGTCCGCATTTGTGTTGAAATAATTCCACACCGAACAGGTGATTTTTTTTTGTATTTTGACCAGGCATGTCAATGGCCATATTCGTCCCACGGACAACAGGTGTCTCCCGGGTGCCTGACTTAAACAAACCACCTCACCATCAGAATCCTCCTTGTCAATTTCCTCCCCAGCACCAGTAACACCCATATCCTCATCCTGGTGTACTTCAACAGTGACATCTTCTATTTGAATATCAGGAACTGGACTGCGGGTGCTCCTTCCAGCACTTGCAGGGGGCATGCAAATGGTGGAAGGCGCAAGCTCTTCCCGTCCAGTGTTGGGAAGGTCAGGCATCGCAACCAACACAATTGGACTCTCCTTGGGGATTTGTGATTTAGAAGAACGCACAGTTCTTTGCGGTGCTTTTGCCAGCTTAAGTCTTTTCATTTTTCTAGCGAGAGGATGAGTGCTTCCATCCTCATGTGAATCTGAATCACTAGCCATGAACATAGGCCAGGGCCTCAGCCGTTCCTTGCCACTCCGTGTCGTAAATGGCATATTGTCAAGTTTACGCTTCTCATCAGACGCTTTCAATTTTGATTTTTGGGTCATTTTACTGAACTTTTGTTTTTTGGATTTTACATGCTCTCTACTATGACATTGGGCATCGGCCTTGGCAGACGACGTTGATGGCATTTCATCGTCTCGGCCATGACTAGTGGCAGCAGCTTCAGCACGAGGTGGAAGTGGATCTTGATCTTTCCCTATTTTAACCTCCACATTTTTGTTCTCCATTTTTTAATGTGTGGAATTATATGCCAGTATCAATAGCAATGGCCTACTACTATATATACTGCGCACAACTGAAATGCACCACAGGTATGGATGGATAGTATACTTGACGACACAGAGGTAGGTAGAGCAGTGGCCTTCCGCACCGTACTGCTATATATACTGGTGGTCACTGTGAGCAAACTGCAAAACTAAAATGCACCACAGGTATAGAATCTAGATGGATAGTATACTTGACGACACAGAGGTAGGTAGAGCAGTGGCCTTCCGTACCGTACTGCTATATATACTGGTGGTCACTGTCAGCAAACTGCAAAACTAAAATGCACCACAGGTATAGAATCTAGATGGATAGTATACTGACGACACAGAGGTAGGTAGAGCAGTGGCCTTCCGTACCGTACTGCTATATATACTGGTGGTCACTGTCAGCAAACTGCAAAACTAAAATGCACCACAGATATAGAATGTAGATGGATAGTATACTTGACGACACAGAGGTAGGTAGAGCAGTGGCCTTCCGTACCGTACTGCTATATATACTGGTGGTCACTGTCAGCAAACTGCAAAACTAAAATGCACCACAGGTATAGAATCTAGATGGATAGTATACTTGATGACACAGAGGTAGGTAGAGTAGTGGCCTTTCGTACCGTACTGCTATATATACTGGTGGTCACTGTCAGCAAAACTCTGCACTGTACTCCTCCTATATAATACTGCTGGTCCCCAGTCCCCACAATAAAGCAGTGTGAGCACAGATATATGCAGCACACTGAGCACAGATATGGAGTGTTTTTCTGGCAGACAACGTATACTGGTGGTCACTGTCAGCAGAACTCTGCACTGTACTCCTCCTATATAATACTGCTGGTCCCCAGTCCCCACAATAAAGCAGTGTGAGCACAGATATATGCAGCACACTGAGCACAGATATGGAGTGTTTTTCAGGCAGACAACGTATACTGGTGGTCACTGTCAGCAAAACTCTGCACTGTACTCCTCCTATATAATACTGCTGGTCCCCAGTCCCCACAATAAAGCAGTGTGAGCACAGATATATGCAGCACACTGAGCACCGATATGGAGCGTTTTTCAGGCAGACAACGTATACTGGTGGTCAGAGGTGGATTAAGACTTCGGAGGGCCCGGGGTACTTAAGACAGGGGGGCCCTCTCAGGTCTAAAATTAAAACCATAAAAAAATAATAAAAATAATACATGCATATATATGACCCGGAGCCGTAACTCTAATGTAATTCTTAACAGCAAAGAAAAAATTAAATGCAGCCTGTCTTACTTGTCTTTCTGCTGATAAAGACAGGCTGCGAGAGACACAGTACAGGAGCAGAGGGAGAGATCCTCTGCTCTCCTCGGAGCACATCTACCCTGCTCCACGAGTCCACAGGCTGCTCCGTTTCCACTTCAGCCTGCGCTCCAGCCAGTAAAGGAGACGCAGGCTGCAGCTGTACAGCCCATTGGTTAGCTGAGCCGTCACCTAGCAACCCAGCAAAGGTCTGCGGCGCTGGCGGCAGTGACGGCAATCAGTGCCTGCAGGGAAACTCATAGCTGCGGATCGGATCTAAAACAGAGATCCAATCTGTGTCTGGTGGCAGGGGGGCCCTCTCAGACTGAGGGGCCCAGGGGTACTTACCCCCGGAGTCCCCCCCTTAATCCGGCTCTGCTGGTGGTCACTGTCAGCAAAACTCTGCACTGTACTCCTCCTATATAATACAGCTGCTCCCCAGTCCCCACAATTAAGTAATAAGCACAAATATTTTTGCATCAAGAATTCAAAATTAATAAACGGAGAGGACGCCAGCCAAGTCCTCTCCCTAACATTTCCAATGCACGAGTGAAAATGGCGGCGACGCGCGGCTGCTTATATAGAATCCGAATCTCGCGAGAATCCGACAGCGGGATGATGACGTTCGGGCGCGCTCGGGTTAACCGAGCCATACGGGAGAATCCGAGTATGCCTCGGACCCGTGTAAAATGGGTGAAGTTCGGGGGGGTTCGGTTTACGAGGAACCGAACCCGCTCATCACTACATCTAATATGAGTGCACAGTCTGGAACCTGACATTAAAGAAAAGCATTGGGACCCACCGGGGATTTCCCCAGTACCCCAGTGGACCAGTCCAACCCTTTCTGTGTATACAAATTATTATAACGTTGCATTTATAATAGAGAAGAGCGGGTTCGGTTCCTCGGAATCCGAACCCGCCCGAACTTCAGGTTTTTTTACACAGGGCCGAGCGACTCGGATCTTCCCGCCTTGCTCGGTTAACCCGAGCGCGCCCGAACGTCATCATCCCGCTGTCGGATTCTCGCGAGGCTCGGATTCTATCGCGAGACTCGGATTCTATATAAGGAGCCGCGCGTCGCCGCCATTTTCACACGTGCATTGAGATTGATAGGGAGAGGACGTGGCTGGCGTCCTCTCCGTTTAGAGTGACTAGAGTACTAGAGAGAGACACAAATTTTGGGGAGCATATAGGAGGAGTACTACTTGCTGCTGATAGTGTGACCAGTGACCAGTGCCACCAGTTTAATTAATCCGTTCTCTGCCTGAAAAAAAACGATACACACTGCACAGTGTGACACAGTCACACATACCATATCTGTGCTCAGCCCAGTGTGCTGCATCATATACTGTATATCATTATCTGACTGCTGAGTGCTCACTGCTCACACAGCTTAATTGTGGGGGAGACTGGGGAGCAGTTATAGCAGGAGTACATTTAAGTACAGTGCACACTTTTGCTGCCAGAGTGCCACTGCCAGTGTGACTGACCAGTGACCACTGACCACCAGTATTGTGATTGTCTGCTGACCACCAGTATATTGTGATTGTCTGCCTGAAAAAGTTAAACACTCGTCGTGTGGTGTTTTTATAAACGCATTCTGCAGACAGTGTCCAGCAGGTCCGTCATTACATAATATATACCTGTCCGGCTGCAGTACTAGTGTGATATATATATATATATATATATATTTTAATTTTATCTCATTATCTTCCAGTCTATATTAGCAGCAGACACAGTACGGTAGTCCACGGCTGTAGCTACCTCTGTGTCGGCAGTCGCTCGTCCATCCATAATTGTATACCACCTACCCGTGGTTTTTTTTTTTTTATATCTTCTTGATACTAGTAGCTTACTTTAGGAGTCTGCAGTGCTGACAGACAGTGTTCAGCAGGTCCGTCATTACATAATATATACCTGTCCGGCTGCAGTACTAGTGTGATATATAATATATATATATATTTTAATTTTACCTCATTATCATCCAGTCTATATTAGCAGCAGACACAGTACGGTAGTCCACGGCTGTAGCTACCTCTGTGTCGGCAGTCGCTCGTCCATCCATAATTGTATACCACCTACCCGTGTTTTTTTTTTTTTCTATCTTCTTGATACTAGTAGCTTACTTTAGGAGTCTGCAGTGCTGACAGACAGTGTCCAGCAGGTCCGTCATTACATAATATATACCTGTCCGGCTGCAGTACTAGTGTGATATATAATATATATATATTTTAATTTTATCTCATTATCATCCAGTCTATATTAGCAGCAGACACAGTACGGTAGTCCACGGCTGTAGCTACCTCTGTGTCGGCAGTCGCTCGTCCATCCATAATTGTATACCACCTACCCGTGGTTTTTTTTTTCTTCCTATCTTCTTGATACTAGTAGCTTACTTTAGGAGTCTGCAGTGCTGACAGACAGTGTCCAGCAGGTCCGTCATTACATAATATATACCTGTCCGGCTGCAGTACTAGTGTGATATATATATATATTTTAATTTTATCTCATTATCATCCAGTCTATATTAGCAGCAGACACAGTACGGTAGTCCACGGCTGTAGCTACCTCTGTGTCGGCAGTCGCTCGTCCATCCATAAGTATACTAGTATCCATCCATCTCCATTGTTTACCTGAGGTGCCTTTTAGTTGTGCCTATTAAAATATGGAGAACAAAAATGTTGAGGTTCCAAAAATAGGGAAAGATCAAGATCGACTTCCACCTCGTGCTGAAGCTGCTGCCACTAGTCATGGCCGAGACGATGAAATGCGCCAAGGCCGATGCCCAATGTCATAGTACAGAGCATGTAAAATCCAAAACACCAAATATCAGTAAAAAAAGGACTCAAAAATCTAAAATAAAATTGTCGGAGGAGAAGCGTAAACTTGCCAATATGCCATTTACCACACGGAGTGGCAAGGAACGGCTGAGGCCCTGGCCTATGTTCATGGCTAGTGGTTCAGCTTCACATGAGGATGGAAGCACTCAGCCTCTCGCTAAAAAAATGAAAAGACTCAAGCTGGCAAAAGCACAGCAAAGAACTGTGCGTTCTTCGAAATCCCAAATCCACAAGGAGAGTCCAATTGTGTCGGTTGCGATGCCTGACCTTCCCAACACTGGACGTGAAGAGCATGCGCCTTCCACCATTTGCACGCCCCCTGCAAGTGCTGGAAGGAGCACCCGCAGTCCAGTTCCTGATAGTCATATTGAAGATGTCAGTGTTGAAGTACACCAGGATGAGGAGGATATGGGTGTTGCTGGCGCTGGGGAGGAAATTGACAAGGAGGATTCTGATGGTGAGGTGGTTTGTTTAAATCAGGCACCCGGGGAGACACCTGTTGTCCGTGGGAGGAATATGGCCATTGACATGCCTGGTGAAAATACCAAAAAAATCAGCTCTTCGGTGTGGAAGTATTTCAACAGAAATGCGGACAACATTTGTCAAGCCGTGTGTTGCCTTTGTCAAGCTGTAATAAGTAGGGGTAAGGACGTTAACCACCTCGGAACATCCTCCCTTATACGTCACCTGCAGCGCATTCATAATAAGTCAGTGACAAGTTCAAAAACTTTGGGCGACAGCGGAAGCAGTCCACTGACCAGTAAATCCCTTCCTCTTGTAACCAAGCTCACGCAAACCACCCCACCAACTCCCTCAGTGTCAATTTCCTCCTTCCCCAGGAATGCCAATAGTCCTGCAGGCCATGTCACTGGCAATTCTGACGAGTCCTCTCCTGCCTGGGATTCCTCCGATGCATCCTTGCGTGTAACGCCTACTGCTGCTGGCGCTGCTGTTGTTGCTGCTGGGAGTCGATGGTCATCCCAGAGGGGAAGTCGGAAGACCACTTGTACTACTTCCAGTAAGCAATTGACTGTCCAACAGTCCTTTGCGAGGAAGATGAAATATCACAGCAGTCATCCTGTTGCAAAGCGGATAACTGAGGCCTTGACAACTATGTTGGTGTTAGACGTGCGTCCGGTATCCGCCGTTAGTTCACAGGGAACTAGACAATTTCTTGAGGTAGTGTGCCCCCGTTACCAAATACCATCTAGGTTCCACTTCTCTAGGCAGGCGATACCGAGAATGTACACGGACGTCAGAAAAAGACTCACCAGTGTCCTAAAAAATGCAGTTGTACCCAATGTCCACTTAACCACGGACATGTGGACAAGTGGAGCAGGGCAGGATCAGGACTATATGACTATGACAGCCCACTGGGTAGATGTATGGACTCCCGCCGCAAGAACAGCAGCGGCGGCACCAGTAGCAGCATCTCGCAAACGCCAACTCTTTCCTAGGCAGGCTACGCTTTGTATCACCGGTTTCCAGAATACGCACACAGCTGAAAACCTCTTACGGCAACTGAGGAAGATCATCGCGGAATGGCTTACCCCAATTGGACTCTCCTGTGGATTTGTGGCATCGGACAACGCCAGCAATATTGTGTGTGCATTAAATATTAGCAAATTCCAGCACGTCCCATGTTTTGCACATACCTTGAATTTGGTGGTGCAGAATTATTTAAAAAACGAGAGGGGCGTGCAAGAGATGCTGTCGGTGGCCAGAAGAATTGCGGGACACTTTCGGCGTACAGGCACCACGTACAGAAGACTGGAGCACCACCAAAAACGCCTGAACCTGCCCTGCCATCATCTGAAGCAAGAAGTGGTAACGAGGTGGAATTCAACCCTATATATGCTTCAGAGGTTGGAGGAGCAGCAAAAGGCCATTCAAGCCTATACAATTGAGCACGATATAGGAGGAGGAATGCACCTGTCTCAAGCGCAGTGGAGAATGATTTCAACGTTGTGCAAGGTTCTGCTGCCCTTTGAACATGCCACACGTGAAGTCAGTTCAGACACTGCCAGCCTGAGTCAGGTCATTCCCCTCATCAGGCTTTTGCAGAAGAAGCTGGAGACATTGAAGGAGGAGCTAACACGGAGCGATTCCGCTAGGCATGTGGGACTTGTGGATGGAGCCCTTAATTCGCTTAACAAGGATTCACGGGTGGTCAATCTGTTGAAATCAGAGCACTACATTTTGGCCACCGTGCTCGATCCTAGATTTAAAACCTACCTTGGATCTCTCTTTCCGGCACACACAAGTCTGCTGGGGTTCAAAGACCTGCTGGTGAGAAAATTGTCAAGTCAAGCGGAACGCGATCTGTCAACATCTCCTCCTTCACATTCTCCCGCAACTGGGGGTGCGAGGAAAAGGCTCAGAATTCCGAGCCCACCCGCTGGCGGTGATGCAGGGCAGTCTGGAGCGACTGCTGATACTGACATCTGGTCCGGACTGAAGGACCTGCCAACGATTACGGATACGGACATGTCGTCTACTGGCACTGCATATGATTCTCTCCCCATTGAAAGAATGGTGGAGGATTATATGAGTGACCGCATCCAAGTAGGCACGTCAGACAGTCCGTACTTATACTGGCAGGAAAAAGAGGCAATTTGGAGGCCCTTGCACAAACTGGCTTTATTCTACCTAAGTTGCCCTCCCACAAGTGTGTACTCCGAAAGAGTGTTTAGTGCCGCCGCTCACCTTGTCAGCAATCGGCGTACGAGGTTACTTCCAGAAAATGTGGAGAAGATGATGTTCATTAAAATGAATTATAATCAATTCCTCCGTGGAGACATTGACCAGCAGCAATTGCCTCCACAAAGTACACAGGGAGCTGAGATGGTGGATTCCAGTGGGGACGAATTGATAATCTGTGAGGAGGGGGATGTACACGGTGATATATCGGAGGATGATGATGAGGTGGACATCTTGCCTCTGTAGAGCCAGTTTGTGCAAGGAGAGATTCATTGCTTCTTTTTTGGTGGGGGTCCAAACCAACCCGTCATTTCAGTCACAGTCGTGTGGCAGACCCTGTCACTGAAATGATGGGTTGGTTAAAGTGTGCATGTCCTGTTTATACAACATAAGGGTGGGTGGGAGGAGCCAAGGACAATTCCATCTTGCACCTCTTTTTTCTTTAATTTTTCTTTGCGTCATGTGCTGTTTGGGGAGTATTTTTTTGAAGGGCCATCCTGCGTGACACTGCAGTGCCACTCCTAGATGGGCCAGGTGTTTGTGTCGGCCACTAGGGTCGCTTATCTTACTCACACAACTACCTCATTGCGCCTCTTTTTTTCTTTGCGTCATGTGCTGTTTGGGGAGTGTTTTTTGGAAGGGCCATCCTGCGTGACACTGCAGTGCCACTCCTAGATGGGCCAGGTGTTTGTGTCGGCCACTAGGGTCGCTTACCTTACTCACACAGCTACCTCATTGCGCCTCTTTTTTCTTTGCGTCATGTGCTGTTTGGGGAGTGTTTTTTGGAAGGGCCATCCTGCGTGACACTGCAGTGCCACTCCTAGATGGGCCAGGTGTTTGTGTCTGCCACTTGGGTCGCTTATCTTACTCACACAGCTACCTCATTGCGCCTCTTTTTTTCTTTGCGTCATGTGCTGTTTGGGGAGTGTTTTTTGGAAGGGCCATCCTGCGTGACACTGCAGTGCCACTCCTAGATGGGCCAGGTGTTTGTGTCGGCCACTAGGGTCGCTTACCTTACTCACACAGCTACCTCATTGCGCCTCTTTTTTTCTTTGCGTCATGTGCTGTTTGGGGAGTGTTTTTTGGAAGGGCCATCCTGCGTGACACTGCAGTGCCACTCCTAGATGGGCCAGGTGTTTGTGTCGGCCACTAGGGTCGCTTACCTTACTCACACAGCTACCTCATTGCGCCTTTTTTTTTCTTTGCGTCATGTGCTGTTTGGGGAGTGTTTTTTGGAAGGGCCATCCTGCGTGACACTGCAGTGCCACTCCTAGATGGGCCAGGTGTTTGTGTCGGCCACTAGGGTCGCTTACCTTACTCACACAGCTACCTCATTGCGCCTCTTTTTTTCTTTGCGTCATGTGCTGTTTGGGGAGTGTTTTTTGGAAGGGCCATCCTGCGTGACACTGCAGTGCCACTCCTAGATGGGCCAGGTGTTTGTGTCGGCCACTAGGGTCGCTTATCTTACTCACACAGCTACCTCATTGCGCCTCTTTTTTTCTTTGCGTCATGTGCTGTTTGGGGAGTGTTTTTTGGAAGGGCCATCCTGCGTGACACTGCAGTGCCACTCCTAGATGGGCCAGGTGTTTGTGTCGGCCACTAGGGTCGCTTACCTTACTCACACAGCTACCTCATTGCGCCTTTTTTTTTCTTTGCGTCATGTGCTGTTTGGGGAGTGTTTTTTGGAAGGGCCATCCTGCGTGACACTGCAGTGCCACTCCTAGATGGGCCAGGTGTTTGTGTCGGCCACTAGGGTCGCTTACCTTACTCACACAGCTACCTCATTGCGCCTCTTTTTTTCTTTGCGTCATGTGCTGTTTGGGGAGTGTTTTTTGGAAGGGCCATCCTGCGTGACACTGCAGTGCCACTCCTAGATGGGCCAGGTGTTTGTGTCGGCCACTAGGGTCGCTTATCTTACTCACACAGCTACCTCATTGCGCCTCTTTTTTTCTTTGCGTCATGTGCTGTTTGGGGAGTGTTTTTTGGAAGGGCCATCCTGCGTGACACTGCAGTGCCACTCCTAGATGGGCCAGGTGTTTGTGTCGGCCACTAGGGTCGCTTAGCTTAGTCATCCAGCGACCTCGGTGCAAATTTTAGGACTAAAAATAATATTGTGAGGTGTGAGGTGTTCAGAATAGACTGAAAATGAGTGGAAATTATGGTTTTTGAGGTTAATAATACTTTGGGATCAAAATGACCCCCAAATTCTATGATTTAAGCTGTTTTTTAGTGTTTTTTGAAAAAAACACCCGAATCCAAAACACACCCGAATCAGACAAAAAAAATTCGGTGAGGTTTTGCCAAAACACGGTCGAACCCAAAACACGGCCGCGGAACCGAACCCAAAACCAAAACACAAAACCCGAAAAATTTCAAGTGCACATCTCTAATTTATAAGGCACCATAATGTGCATATAGTGCCATACAGAGTAAACAGAGAAAACATTTCTCAGTAACAGAGTATCAGAGCATATACACAGATTAAAGGGGCAAGGGTGGGGCAACTCATTGAGTTTAGCAGAAGCATACAGGGCTAAGGGGCCCAATAATTATATTGAATGCAGTCTGGGCAGGATCTTACTGCTGCAATATGCGATCATATCGGGTGAATGTATCACTCGGCACTTGCAGGGACAGAGGATCTGAAAAGAGCCTGGCCCTGCTATGTGTTTTACGGGCTGCTGGGTCCTGTGCATGCACTGAGGTCATTTTCAGTGGAGGGCTTCAGTGAACCCAGCCAGAACTTCGTTCTACGATCCGTAGCCCATAGGCTACAATGGGCTACTGCAATCAAAACATTGCTGTAGCTGCGCGCCAACAATATCATTTTGCGTTTCCGATATTGATACATCGGGCAGCATTGCATCTCCCCTAGAAGTCTATAGGGAATGCGGCTGCGGGCAAAAATGGAGGGATCGCAACAGGTATTTATCAAATATCAAATATTTACAGCTATGTCCTCGAAAAAAAACTAAAGTTTTTTGGGGTTAGCTGCAAATATTATTTGATTAATGGGCCCCTAAGTGTAATAGTGCATGATTTGCTGGAGCCAGCACAATTCTAGATTTAAAGTGGCAATTAGTTTAAAGGCAAAACAGTAGATGCAGGACAAAGGGGAATATTTATCATTTATCCCATTTGCAATGCGAGCTGGGCGTGATATTAGCACCTAAGATCGCATTGCAAAATTCCAAGACATTTTGTGACTGTATTACCTGGCACAGGCGGGACAGGGGCTCTAAAAGGAGCCCATCCCTGCAATGTGCTGACTGCCAAGCACAGCGGCCATTTCCTTCATATTCCATTCATAGCGCCGTCTTCTATCCAATCACTTTTTTGTTATTTCTTGTGGAAGGTTCCTGGGGAATCCAGCTAGAACTATAGCCGCAAGCTAAAGATGGCAGTAGCCGTGGGGGCAAATTTTGGGAATGCTTCACATTCAGGATATTTGTAAATCTGACAGCATCGCACCCCCCATAAAAACCTAGCTGAAACAGAGGGATTGCAGCAGATATCGGAGATATCTACTGCGATCCCTCCTTCATACATTCAGGGGATACTCAATATTTGCAGGTAACCCCTGAGAACGGGTGTTTTCGGAGAAATAGCCACAAATATTGGTTGAGAAATGGGCCCCTGAGGAGTATACATTTATACTAATTACTTTTTAAATTTAGGGACTATCTTAAGGGAATCACTCTGGCTCCCACAAATTGTGGGCTATTCCATTTGGCCACAGTAGTGAGTCATGGCTGATCCTGTCCACAATGTAAAAGCAAACAAACTGGGTTAGTGTCACTGAAGGTGAGAAAAACACATTGGAGCAAATGCAATAGGGTGTGAGAATCAAAATGATTGCCACTTAAAAAAACCAGAGAATATTACCAAAATCTGTCACTTTCTGATTCTCACACCCTATTACATTTCACCTATTGAGTGGAGCAGTGGTGACATGGAATGTACAGTGAAGGACAAGAGAGAGGACAGACTTGACCCGCAAGAGCTGACATACTGTACAACAGTTGAAGGATACATGATGGAGGAGAAATTATGAAGATGGCTGGTACATTTATTAAAAAGGTATGTTTTAAGTGTGTGTTCAAAGCCGGTGTGACTAATAAAGAGTCTGATCACTGGCGAGGAGGATTATTGTCTGAGTAGAAGTCTGGAGAGTTGAAGGGAATGCGGAGAGAGATGAGGTTAGAGATGTAGGTATTGGAGGAGTGGCAATCGAGCTGCAGCGTTAAGAGAGTAGATTGATGTGGAGAGGATGGGCAGATAAGCAAGGATGGATAAAGGTATGTGGTATCCCCAGGGCAACTAACTTGTGGGGGCCCCTACCAATAAAATTGTCAATATGATATTATTCTGGTGTGGAAATGTGTCCTGCCACTGAGACAGCATGTCTGCTCCCATCAGCAGCTGCGGGTGTCCGGTGCCGGTACCATCTGTTGGTTCCCTGTGCCAGTAGGGCCAGGCAGTACTGCGAGGCCGCATTTCAAATTTGGCGCCAGACTGGGAGCCAATAGGAAAAAGCAGTGGCGAGCATTTGAATTTGGTGCTGCCCTTGAGCTGATCACTGCTCGTGGACCAGCTGCTGCAGTCCAACCACGGTGAGCCAATCGCTGCTCACTGCATCATAGCTCCACCAATCCCTGCATCTGATGTCAGATGATGTCAGTTGGAAGATCCAGAAGTGTGGTGGTGGTGGAGGAAGAAAAAAATGGACTCTGGATAAAGAGATCTAGTGGCTGCAGAAGAGGCTGGAAGGTAGAGAAGAATAGGCAGCACTGCTGACCAGGACGAGCCAGCAGCAGAAAAAAGAAGCTGAGGACCGGAAAGGTATACAGGAGTGGAATGTAAAAGAGCATAGTGACGCTTACTCCATAGTCTCTCTCACTGTACATGTAGGCCCTGTGTGAGGCCCAACTGTCACGAGCCGCTGCGGCCCGAGACTCCCGCACTGTTTGGTCATTGCTAAGTGACCAGACGCTTGCAAGCTTCCACTTCCCAGCAGCTGCTTCCATGGTAACCGGATACGCTTGTTAATCTCCCTGGCAGCCAACTCCCTAGCAACCAGGGACGTTGGCGGACCTGTGGACGTGCAGTGGGACAGCTGCACGGAGCTTGCAATCTAGGGAGGCTTGGCTGTGCCTCTTGGCTTATTGGCTCATGCTTTCTTTATATTCTTTTCTGCCTCCCATTCCCTGCTGGTCATAGTTCAGGGTCGCAGCGGGAGCCCTTTTCTCTCTGTGTTATTCCTAGTTTGTGTGAAAATTCCTTATGTTCTCTGCATTGTTGATTTCTTGCAGTATTATGTGTCCAGCTCCAAATAACCCTAGCTTCCAGCTTTGTAGCTTATGCTCAGAATCTTTACCATTTATCTCCATTCACTTTTTCTGTGTCATTTCTCCATATGTGTGCTTGTACTCCTATGTAATCTTGTATAATGTGTCTCACTCTATAGCCCTTCTCATTTTCAATTTGGTATCCGGTCTCTAGGTCGACCACACTTAGGTCGATATGCATTAGGTCGACCACTATTGGTCGACATGCATTAGGTCAACATGGTTTCTAGGTCAACATGGTTACTAGGTCCACATATTCTAGGTCGACATGACAAAAGGTCGACATGAGTTTTTCACAATTTTTTTCATTTTTGAACTTTTTCATAAATTACGATCCACGTGGACTACAATTGGGAAAGGTAACCTGTGCCGAGTGCAGCGGTAGCGGAGTGAGGCACCTTAGTGAGGCACCATGCCTGAAGCATGGCGAATGAAGCGAGCCATACGAGGGGACACAGTGCACTAATTGGGCTTCCCAGTCACTCTACGAAGAAAATTACACCAATTTTTTTTTAAACTTATGTTGACCTTTTGTCATGTGGACCTTGCTCACGATGATCTGATGCTTGTGTCGACCTATTTTAGTTACTGTCGGCTAATAGTGGTTGCCCTAGACACTGTCGACCTAAGTGTGGTCGACCCTATGAATCACACCCCTCAATTTGAACCCGTTGTCTCTCTCAGATACGTCTATCATATTTCACTGGCTTTTCTTATATCCCTGCATCTTCGCATTATCAGCCTTTACCTCTTTAGTATTTTCTTGTTTATCTTTTGTCTTCTTCCATGTTGTTTAATTATCAGCATTTATTCAGGTCACTCCAGGTTGAGCATGTGCTACCCCCAGCGGCATAATTCCTGGTGGCATCCCAGTAATGGTAGGCACATTCCGCCTTATGGGAAAAGTGGCTATTTTAGGCACTCACCGCTGGTGATTTCTATGAGTCTCAACCCTGGGTCACTGCCCAGAAGATCTTCAGCAAGCCCATCCATTGCGGAAAGAAGATTCTACAGTTGTAACACCACCTAAGTCCAACCACGTCACAGTAGGTGGGCCCTGTTAGTTTAAGTGTGCCCCCCTCCAAGTGAATCAAGTGATCTGGGCCCTAGGTCCAAGTAGGCAGGCTGTAAGCCTAAAGCCCCATCAAAAAAGTGACCCTTGGCACTAGACCCAGGTCACTTGGTACTGAGTACCTTGCAGGCAGGCTCTATAGTCTGAGTCCCATAATTAGTGATCTGGGCACTAGGTCCAGGTCACTAAAACCCACAGCTAGGCAGGTCAAAAGGGCCTGAGCCTCAGTAAATAAGGTGATCTGGGTATTGGGCCCAAACCACTGCAATTTCCCAGCTAGGCAGGTCAAAAGAGCCTGATAAACAGTAATTGCTTGAGCCTCTTAACTAAGCTTAACCTGTGCAGTAGGACCAATTAAGAATAGTGGGGGTAATTCCAAGTTGATCGCAGCAGGACATTTTTTAGCAATTGGGAAAAACCATGGCCCTCATTCCGAGTTGATCGGTCGCAAGGCGAATTTAGCAGAGTTACACACGCTAAGCCGCCGCCTACTGGGAGTGTATCTTAGCATCTTAAAATTGCGACCGATGTATTCGCAATATTGCGATCACAAACTACTTAGCAGTTTTAGAGTAGCTCCACACTTACTCTGCCTGTGCGATCAGTTCAGTGCTTGTCGTTCCTGGTTTGACGTCACAAACACACCCAGCGTTCGCCCAACCACTCCCCCGTTTCTCCGGCCACTCCTGCGTTTTTTCCGGAAACGGTAGCGTTTTCAGCCACACGCCCATAAAACGCCGTGTTTCCGCCCAGTAACACCCATTACCTGTCAATCACATTACGATCGCCGGAGCGATGAAAAAGCCGTGAGTAAAAATACTTTCTTCATAGCAAAGATACTTGGCGCAGTCGCAGTGCGAATATTGCGCATGCGCACTATGCGGAATTTCACTGTGATGCGATGAAAAATACCGAGCAAACGACTCGGAATGAGGGCCCATGTGCACTGCAGGGGAGGCAGATATAACATTTGCAGAGAGAGTTAGATTTGGGTGTGGTGTGTTCAATCTGCAATCTAATTTGCAGTGTAAAAATAAAGCAGCCAGTATTTACCCTGAACAGAAACAAAATAACCCACCCAAATCTAACTCTTTCTGCACATGTTATATCTGCCTCCCCTGCAGTGCACATGGTTTTGCCCAACTGCTAAAAAAATTCCTGCTGCGATCAACTTGGAATTACCCCCAGTGTGCAGAGTTGGGGATGCTATGCGGCTCCCACCGACTCATTGCATCCCTTGTGTGGAAAAGCGGTCCAGCTCCCCACACTTAGCTGTAGCTCTTGGCTCCTCACGTGGAGGGCTGTTGGGCTCCCACTTAAATATCAGTTGCCTGATATTAGTAACTATAACCCCAAATCACCATTAGGAATAGTTGGCCAGCTCTAAGCAGAAAGAACAGCTCTAGATAAAGGTTCACCAAACAGTTCTCTATGGGCAGGGATTTGAAGAGACAGGACCATTGCTATTGTATTGTTTTGGTGAATGTTATTTCTGTGCAGGGCATATTTGTAAGGATTGCTTGTAAAAGTTTGTTCTGCACTACACACAGTGACAGGGGCGTTTTAAGAGAGGAGGAGGCTCGTGTTCAGCCTCCTCCGTTGGGCCCCCTACTCTCTGCCTGGAGCGCCGCAGAGTCTGCGCACTAGAGGGCTCAGACTCTACTGCGCATGCGCAGATATCCGGGAAAATGGCGGGCGGCCATTTTCCCTGAGAGCTCCCTACTGCGCATGCGCAGAATGCCGTGAAAATGGTCGCTGGGCCATTTTCACTGTGTTCTAGCGGCTCTGCGGATGCCGGCGCTGGACTTCGGAGGGGTAAGTATTTTACAAATGGGTGCAGTGTGTGCGGTGGGGGCCCCTCTGGACTCAGGGGCCCATGTGCACCGCACACACTGCACCCATTATAGAAACGCCAGTGCACAGTGATGGGTTATGGGTGATGTTGTTGTAGTAAACGTAGCTGTGTGCCACATTAAGTTAGGCTTAGGCTCTGCATGGTTGTGGTGTTTCCTATGGCCTTACAGGAATCTGTAAGTGAAGAAGCGGAGGAAGCACAAGATTTACAATGGTGAGAGCCATCTGTGTTTGTTAGTGAATGTCTGTGTCTGTTTGTCACTATTTATCCATCTTTCTTCTGGGCACTCCGATGCATGGTTGAATTTACACCTGGTAAGTGACTACCAATAGATGAAATTCAGGTTCTGAGACGGCAAGTGGTGAAGATGACCATCACTTAAGCCCGAAATCCATCTCTGTTCGATGGAGCGTGTCCAGGCCTGGCACTATTCATATACCGACTAAGCAGCAGTGTAGAGCGCAGGACCGATGAGGGCGCTGCTGAAGTTCATGACTGAGTTGTGCCACTTCCCCCCACAGCCGTGGGCATATGATGAGTCACACTGACTCACTGTATGCCGCTGCACTGCCTGCCGCCAGTGCCGCCCACAGCCGCTGCCTGAATATGGCACACTGATGTTTGACACTCTGGGCCCGGCCAGAGGGGGCAGGAGGGGCCGCTTTCTCTTCTCCTCCCCTCTCCTCTCAGCTCCTCCTCCAAAGTGACACAGCCTGGATTAAAGAGTCTGTGCCCAGCTGGAGGGGACGGAGGGGCTGTGGCAGGGCCCTCCCCTCTCTTCCCCTTTACACCTTTTGCTGTGTTCAAACCACGGATTCCTCTCTTACTTTGATGTTCTGCTTGGGTGCCGGGGATCACTTCTGGGCCCAGCTAAGAAGATTGAAATACGGTATATTTGTCACCAACTGCTATCACCCCACTGATGTCACCTTCTCCCTGTCACCCTCTCCCTGTAACCCCACTGCTGTCACCCTCTCCTTGGCATCTCCCACTGCTGTCACCCTCTCCCTGTCACCCCACTGCTGTCACCTTCCTGTCACCCAATGCTGTCTCCCTCTCCCTGTCACCCACTTGTGTCACCCACTCCCTGGCGTCACCTTCTCCCTGTCACCCCACTGCTGTTTCCCTCTCCCTGTCACCCACTCGTGTCACCCACCCCCTGGCGTCACCCTCTCCCTGCCTCCCCACTGCTGTCACCCTCTCCCTGTCACCAAATGCTGTCTCTCTCTCCCTGGTGTCACCCTCACCCTGTCACCCACTCATGTCAACCACTCCCTGGCATCATCCTCCCCCTGTCATCTCACTGCTCTCACCCTCTCCCTGGTGTCACCCCACTGCTGTCACCCTCTCCCTATCACCCAATGCTGTCTCCATCTCCTTGGCGTCACCCTCACCCTGTCACCCACTTGTGTCACCCTCTCCCTGGCGTCACCCTCTCCCTGTCACCCCACTGCTGTCACCCACTCCCTGGTGTCACCCTCTCTCTATCACCCAATGTTGTCTCCCTCTCCCCGTCATCCACGCCCTGGTGTCACCCACTCCCTTGTGTCCCCCTCTCCCTGTCACCCACTGCTGTCGCCCTCTCCCTGGGATCAACCACTGCTGTCGCCGCATAGAGCACCACCACTGCTTTCTCCAACCCTGGACTGCTAGCTGACCGCTGCTGCCTCTCAAGATGAGTCAGCCCAAAATGCACACCCCTGTCACATTGCCTACAGAGAGAGCCTGGACCGTAGGGTGAGGTGAGCGGGGAGCCGGAGAGGTATAGCCATGGGACAAGGTTGCATGCTGCAGGCACCATTTTCCTGCAAGGCAAGTGCACTGCCCTCTTGCTGCTGAGAGCCTAGTTTGCCACTTACTGCTTGCTTCTGCCACCGGTTCCCACTATAACAGTGTCAGGCCTAGGAGGAAATTCACAGGGCCTAATTCCACTGGGACTCCTTCCACTGCTGATCCTACAGCTTGCTGTTACCTACATTGCCTCTCCAGTCACCTACTATCTCCCTGTCACTCAGAGCCGGCCCTAGCCAATTTGATGCCCTAGGCAAAATTTTGTCTGGTGCCCCCTTAGCACTGCCGCTAGTTCTGCATCTGACCCAGCAACACTTAGGTAGTGGGGCCCACCGGGGGGTTACCCTGTGGTACAGTTCAACCCTGCATAATGGCACACAGTAATGCCCATAATACACATAATTCGACACAGTGATGCACCTGACACATATTAGTAATGCTAGTAGCTTTTTTTATAAAACTTACTTTTGCTTGCTGGCATGCTTGCAGTCAGTGTGTACACCCATGCAGCTCCCTGGATCCGTGACTGCGTTTTGTGAGATGGGGGTGGCAGGGTGGGTGGGTGCGTGCTTTCGCTGGCACCCATACAAGGGATGTGACCTCACAGGGTATGCCATCCTGGCAGGGGAATTTTACAGCATGGACTGACTAGGAAATAAAGTGTGGGGAGAACACTGCCCATGTTATGTCCCTGCAGACACCTGGGGTTTGCCAGGAATAAGGGACACAGGATGGCAGGGTCCCCCTCCCCCATGTGCACAAACAGTATAGGTGATGTCAGATTTATGTGAATCAGTCTTCCAAATACACATGTGGTATCATAAGGAGCCATCCTGTAATAAACTTATATAATCAGTGAAAATGTCACAGGTCCAGGAATTGCAGTTACTGGGCTTCTGCTGTCTGTCTGAGATCTCACAAGTCAGGGGCATTCAAGCATGTCAGAGGGAGTTTAAAGAACTTTAAGGCAGAGTGTGCATTTTATTTGACAAATGTAAACAGCAGTGTACACTAGAGATGAGCGGGTTCGGTTTCTCTGAATCCGAACCCGCACGAACTTCATGTTTTTTTTCACGGGTCCGAGCGACTCGGATCTTCCCGCCTTGCTCGGTTAACCCGAGCGCGCCCGAACGTCATCATGACGCTGTCGGATTCTCGCGAGACTCGGATTCTATATAAGGAGCCGCGCGTCGCCGCCATTTTAACACGTGCATTGAGATTGATAGGGAGAGGACGTGGCTGGCGTCCTCTCCGTTATAGTAGAAAAGAGTAAAGACTGAGTGACTTAGTTATAATTGTGGGGAGGATTGGGGACGGGGAGCAGCTGTTAGGGAGTACAGTGATTTAGATTAGGAGAGAGAGAGAGATTGACCTGATTTACTGGAGCTTAGGAGTACTGTAGAAGAGAGTGCAGAGTTTACTAGTGACTGACCACAGTGACCACCAGACAGTGCAGTTTTATTTAATATATCCGTTCTCTGCCTGAAAAAAACGATACACACAGTGACTCAGTCACATACCATATCTGTGTGCACTGCTCAGCCCAGTGTGCTGCATCATCTATGTATATATTATATATCTGACTGTGCTCAGCTCACACAGCTTATAATTGTGGGGGAGACTGGGGAGCACTGCAGTGCCAGTTATAGGTTATAGCAGGAGCCAGGAGTACAAGACAGTCACATACCATATCTGTGTGCACTGCTCAGCCCAGTGTGCTGCATCATCTATGTATATATTATATATCTGACTGTGCTCAGCTCACACAGCTTATAATTGTGGGGGAGACTGGGGAGCACTGCAGTGCCAGTTATAGGTTATAGCAGGAGCCAGGAGTACATATTATATTAAAATTAATTAAACAGTGCACACTTTTGCTGCAGGAGTGCCACTGCCAGTGTGACTGACCAGTGACCTGACCACACTGACCACCAGTATAGTTAGTAGTATACTATATTGTGATTGCCTGAAAAAGTTAAACACTCGTCGTGTGACTTCACTTGTGTGGTGTTTTTTTTTTTATTCTATAAAAAACTCATTCTGCTGACAGTGTCCAGCAGGTCCGTCATTATATAATATATATACCTGTCCGGCTGCAGTAGTGATATATATATATTTTTTATATCATTATTTATCATCCAGTCGCAGCAGACACAGTACGGTAGTTCACGGCTGTAGCTACCTCTGTGTCGGCACTCGGCAGTCCGTCCATAATTGTATACCACCTAACCGTGGTTTTTTTATTTCTTTCTTCTTTATACGTACATACTACGACATCTCTTTATCAACCAGTCTATATTAGCAGCAGACACAGTACAGTACGGTAGTTCACGGCTGTGGCTACCTCTGTGTCGGCACTCGGCAGTCCGTCCATAATTGTATACCACCTAACCGTGGTTTTTTTTTCTTTCTTCTTTATACGTACATACTACGACATCTCTTTATCAACCAGTCTATATTAGCAGCAGACACAGTACAGTACGGTAGTTCACTGCTGTGGCTACCTCTGTGTCGGCACTCGGCAGTCCGTCCATAATTGTATACCACCTAACCGTGGTTTTTTTTTCTTTCTTCTTTATACGTACATACTACGACATCTCTATCAACCAGTCTATATTAGCAGCAGACACAGTACAGTACGGTAGTTCACGGCTGTGGCTACCTCTGTGTCGGCACTCGGCGGTCCGTCCATAATTGTATACCACCTACCCGTGGTTTTTTTTTCTTTCTTCTTTATACATACATACTACGACATCTCTTTATCAACCAGTCTATATTAGCAGCAGACACAGTACAGTACGGTAGTTCACGGCTGTGGCTACCTCTGTGTCGGCACTCGGCAGTCCGTCCATAATTGTATACCACCTAACCGTGGTTTTTTTTTCTTTCTTCTTTATACGTACATACTACGACATCTCTTTATCAACCAGTCTATATTAGCAGCAGACACAGTACAGTACGGTAGTTCACTGCTGTGGCTACCTCTGTGTCGGCACTCGGCAGTCCGTCCATAATTGTATACCACCTAACCGTGGTTTTTTTTTCTTTCTTCTTTATACGTACATACTACGACATCTCTATCAACCAGTCTATATTAGCAGCAGACACAGTACAGTACGGTAGTTCACGGCTGTGGCTACCTCTGTGTCGGCACTCGGCGGTCCGTCCATAATTGTATACCACCTACCCGTGGTTTTTTTTTCTTTCTTCTTTATACATACATGCTACGACATCTCTTTATCAACCAGTCTATATTAGCAGCAGACACAGTACAGTACGGTAGTTCACGGCTGTGGCTACCTCTGTGTCGGCACTCGGCAGTCCGTCCATAATTGTATACCACCTAACCGTGGTTTTTTTTTCTTTCTTCTTTATACGTACATACTACGACATCTCTTTATCAACCAGTCTATATTAGCTATATGTCTATATGTGCTGATTGGGGAGGGTTTTTTGGAAGGGACATCCTGCGTGACACTGCAGTGCCACTCCTAAATGGGCCCGGTGTTTGTGTCGGCCACTAGGGTCGCTAATCTTACTCACACAGCTACCTCATTGCGCCTCTTTTTTTCTTTGCGTCATGTGCTGATTGGGGAGGGTTTTTTGGAAGGGACATCCTGCGTGACACTGCAGTGCCACTCCTAAATGGGCCCGGTGTTTGTGTCGGCCACTAGGGTCGCTAATCTTACTCACACAGCTACCTCATTGCGCCTCTTTTTTTCTTTGCGTCATGTGCTGATTGGGGAGGGTTTTTTGGAAGGGACATCCTGCGTGACACTGCAGTGCCACTCCTAGATGGGCCAGGTGTTTGTGTCGGCCACTAGGGTCGCTTAGCTTAGTCATCCAGCGACCTCGGTGCAAATTTTAGGACTAAAAATAATATTGTGAGGTGTGAGGTATTCAGAATAGACTGAAAATGAGTGGAAATTATGGTTTTTGAGGTTAATAATAATATGGGATCAAAATGACCCCCAAATTCTATGATTTAAGCTGTTTTTTAGGGTTTTTTGAAAAAAACACCCGAATCCAAAACACACCCGAATCCGACAAAAAAAATTCGGTGAGGTTTTGCCAAAACGCGGTCGAACCCAAAACACGGCCGCGGAACCGAACCCAAAACCAAAACACAAAACCCGAAAAATTTCAGGCGCTCATCTCTAGTGTACACAAGTACTGATTGAATACATTTAGAAAGTAACAGATAGTTTGCAGACTGTCCCTCCCAGCATGAGATACTGCAGGGACATGCTTGGATGCCCCTAGACATGCTTGGATTCCCTAGGCAAATGCCTAGCCTGCCTATAGCTAAGGCCGGCTCTGCGTTACCTACTACAAAAAAAATGAAGCTTGGGCTGGCTCTGGGCTTGTCATTCTGCTCGCAGGAAGGACAGTTCTCACATCATCTCCTTTCTCCTAGATCTTTGTGTCCATGTCCAGTTGGAATACCAGGACTTGTTTCTCATACGGCCTGAAGGTGAGAGGATGCAATGCAAAGTAAGTAGCAAAACTACACCAGACTGCAGCAGGCACCGTTCCACACCCCTCCCACACTGGCAGTGTAATTAAAAAGTATTAAGTGTAAATACTCTCAGCATCACAAATATGTAGAACACACTGTAGTTCCCCCAGTCAAAAGTAAGGGTGATGTTATGCACAGAAAATGAAAGGGGGAGAAGTAAAGGCATCCTGGAAGGGGAAAAAACAAATGAGTTTGGTCTTGGCCATGTTAAGTTTAAAGAAGCGCTGGAACATCTAGGAGCAGATGGCAGACAGACAGTTAAGGAGAGGAAAGGTATATCTGAATTTCATCAGCATATATATGGTATTCAAGGCCAAAGGAGCTGATGAGAATTCCAACGGGAGATGTAGAGTTAGAAAAAAGGGAGCTCGGAATGGACCCTTTGGAGACACCTGAAGGTAGAAGAAGTGAGGGGAAGTGGAGATAGAGGTAGAAACAGAAAAGGTGGTTGTGGAGGTTGTGATTGAACCATGATAGGAGAGAATCGCAGAGAGTAGAGGAGGAGAGGGTGGTCGAAAGATCAAGGAAATGATAGGAGAGAATTGCAGAGAGTGGAGGAGGAGAGGGTGGTCGAAAGATCAAGGAAGATGAGAAGAGAAGTGACTCTTGGATCTGTCTGTGACATTTACATGGCAGTTTTAGTGAAGTGGTGTGGACAGAAGCCAGATTGAAGAGAGTCGAGAAGTCAGAGGGTGGAAAGGAACAAAGAATGAGCACAGACAAAACATCAAGATAATAAGGGAGATTGAGCCCAGAATGTTGACAGGAGAAAAGGGAGGGGAAGCGGGATTTAGCATGAGTCCTCATCAAAAAGCCCCTTTAACAACTTACCTGGCCTTTCCGTGACATGAAAGTGTCTGCTGCTGTGTCCCCAGTGATTTCAGAGGAAAACCATTTTGCAAAGAAGCACCGCCCTCAGATGTCCATCACCGCTCCCATCCATTGCCTCCACAAATCTCCAGCAGCATGTCAATCGTGCTGTGGCTTTTGGGGCCCTGCGAGTGACATTGCAGGACCTGATCTGCACATGCACAGTGCAGCTTCTGCAGATACCTAGATCTTTAAACACCGGAGATTTACATAAATATTAAATTTACAGTATATAAATCTCTGAAACATGAGAGTATGTACAGAAGGGATCCGGTCAGGATCCCGGCAGTTGAAATACCGACACTAGAATGCCGACACTGCTCAGAATGTCAGTGCTGGCATCCTGAATAGGATCATAATCCCGGCACCAGAATATTGACCGTCGGGATCCTGAACGACCGTTTGCTGGGCCGCTGGGAAGGGGGAGGGGGGGGGGGCGTTAGGTTTAGGCACCACCGTTGAGGGTTAAGATTAGTTTTAAACTGGGAGAAGGTAGGGTTAGGGTTTGGGGGCGGGTGGGGTTAACATACTTACCTGACCCCTCCTGTTGGATTCTAACCATCGGGACGCTGCGGTCGGTATACTGACCGCCAGCATCCCAAAGTTCAGTGAGCCGAGAGATCCTGGCTGCCAGTAAAACGATACACACCAGGCATATCAGCCCAACCCGTACAGAAGCACCCACTACAGCAGACATATGGGATTAGTTTATCAATGTGGACCTAATATTTATGGTTGATAACATATTTTTGAGGATATATTGCATTTGATTAATCTTACATTTTTATTTGTATTTTTAAAAATAACAGATTACCTGTATTTTTTTAATCTATCTTCGTGTTCAGCAATATTTATTATTTATTTTATTAATCATTTATTTTTAGTAACACTTGTTCTATCTTTTCTATCTCTGTCTTTTTTTCTAGCAAAGGATATACATAACAACCAAAACAATAATTAACATTGAAGTTATTAATGCACCCAGTAGGAGGCACTGCTCATTGTGACAATTATACAGTATAATATTTTAGTATCTGTGCTGGTAAGACCCACCCCCCACAATGGATGTTGTTAATTACTTTGATGTTAATTTCAACCTTTGTTTAAAACACTACATAAATCTCAGCATCAGAAAATCTCACCTACGGTTCTAGCGTACAATCTTTCACAGAAAAAAAGGAAATCTGTCCTTATTCAATGTTCCGGTCACTTAGACACCTGTGATACTGTGAGGATAACAAGAAAACATGCCCTGATGGATGCAGCTGAAGACAGGCTAATGGTATAGCAATCAATGCATGTGCAACTGGTTCTTATTTTTTGTTCATAGAGGTTAAGAAAGCCGATATGATTTCACAACAAAACATGACTGATACTAGCAGGAAAGAAAAAAAAAGATAAACAAACTTCACAGCGCCTTCCATAGAATTTGTACCTAGTAACACACGGTTTTACCTCAGGGAACCTTCAGGCATGTTTGAATGACTGGAAATCCCCCGCCCTCAATGTTCCTAGCAGGACAGGGTGACAAAACCCTTTGCTTGCTTTTGCACAGTGGTCTAATTTATTTCCACTATTCATAGCTCTGCTGTGCTGCCATTTGAAGCCGACCAACACATTTCCTAATGAAAAGATGTACCCAGGGCAGAGTGGGTCTGAATCCAGCAGGCACCGTGCCAGTCTGTCATTGGTGGAACAAAACACACCCTACAGTAGCCAGCAGTCACTGGTCATTATCAAACGATGTTCTTTTCTCTTTTTTTCCCCTCTTTATTTCTCCCTGCTAAGTTGGGAAGTCTGAGAATTGCGATTAGAGCATTGTACGGAACGTTTAAAAGGACTTTAGAAGCAGAAGAGAGAAGGATTGTATTCTAAGTCATACAGGATCTGTGATGTAAAAAGACCCCACACAGATTATTACATGCACTGGGCAAGGACGGTGATCTATAATGCTGAAGGAAGTGGAATGTCAGCTCTTATCTCAAATCTAGGCACCTCAAAGTTAATGTAAAAATGAACCCATTAATTGATAAATGATTTCAAGGCTGTAGTCTTCCATTTCCTAATCCTATTTCTGCTCATAGGAGTAACATGAACTCATTCCCTTTTAATAACCCCTCTAGCCTTTCTAACCACTCTTGCAAGAACTCCTAGCACGCAAAAAAAAAAAAAAAAAAACATGGAAGTTACTAAAGCTTCCAGCTGTAGTTACCAACTAACGTTCAGAGAAGAAGACCTGTCGTGAACTCTGTAGATCTGGACCACTCTGTGGGGGTGATTCAGATTTGATCGCTGATGTTCGTTGTCGCACAGCGGGCGATCAGCGATTAACTGCGTATGTGTATGCACCGCAATGTGCACACGCATCAGCAAACAACATCAGGCATCGCCGGTCAGCGTCAGACTGGTGCAAAAATTCTAATAGCACAGCCATTCACATGCTGATTGACAGGAGGAGGCCGTTTGTGGGTGGTAATAACTGACCGTTTTCTGGGAGTGTCAGGAAAAAAAACGCAGGCATTCCCAAGCGTTTTCAGGGAGGGTGTTTGACATCAGCTCTGGCCCCCAATCAGCCTGTTCTGAACGCAGTGCACAGACTGCACACACTGGTAAAAAACATTCACTGATCGCAGGACAACAATTTTAGCAGCCCAGCGATCAGGTCTGAACTAGGCCTTATATCCACTTGGGCAGGGGGCATTTTTTTAAGCAGTCAAATTATTTCTTATTACCAAACTGTGTACAACCAGTACAGGAGAAACAGTTTGCAAATGAGGGAAGAGGAACCATTAGATTAATGGTGAGTATGTATGTAACAGAAATGTACTGTTGGTAACATTCTGAGATCAGGATAAAAAATCCAGAATGAAGTAAGGTATTTAATAAGGCTTGCTGGAGGACATATGTAAGGTCACTCAAGGATGGAAAATGTACACGTGAATTATATACTTCTGATGAGCCTTATTATTGTACTAGTACTAGTACGCTATATTACTAGTACTAGTATGCTATATAGTGGTGTAAGAGACTTATTGGCCGGTAGAAACCAATTAGCCTACACCAAGAGATAGCCATCGTTCTGCCTTGCATGTAAACATGATTATACAATGGGCACATAACATAAGAGTGCATATATGGACAGCATTGTTTTTGCAAGGATGTTCAAGGAACATAATGTAGCTCAATATAAGTGGCCCTGGAAGAAACTAATAATTTGGGTGCTTGGATAGTGAGGCTTTGTTCTTCGCTAGTAAATAATATCTAAATGCAGTCAAAACAGAAACTGCCGCCAAGAAATCTGTTTTTCAGTTTGCAGATTTCTAATGTAATCTTCTTTCACAAACCAGACACAATATCAATACGGTGAGAGCGAGAGTGTTAACCTTGTTACCGCCAAAATAATGACATTTGTCAAACAATCCCATTGACTTTAATGTAACACACGGTTAGAATGAAATTGATACGTGGACATTTTTAGAACTGGGACGATCTACCTATAAATGGTAGGAATTTCTACAGGTGTATAGAAACACTCAACCAATTACGTATGTAAAAGCATTTGGGTTTAATTAAAGCTCAGCTGAAGTCTAGACAACATGATCTCTACGCTGTTTTCAGGCTGGCTGGAACACAGTTCATCAAGGACAACAATTAAAAATACCTCCATGCAGGTCAATAGGTAAAGCTCAACTATATAACACAACGACCCAACATAGTGGTACTTCCTGTGACCCATTACAGCTGATCAATCTGTAACAACTGAATCCGGTGAAGGTACAAAATAAACTAAATATACACATATATATATATATATATATATATATATATATATATATATATATATATATATATATATTGTAAATGAAATAAGAAATTGCAACTAAAATATTTAAAATCTTAAATTGTTTGACCACATTTCTGATTAAATGCATAATTTCTCATATTTGTGTAGCTTTATATACAGTTATCTTTATAGCAATTTTATAACTGATTTTACAAAAATTCCTTCCATAGATTAATATGGTTAAGAATGCTAGAAGTATTATTTATCTTATTATTGTACCTTCATCCTGGTAGAATGATAATATTTTTATGTTATTGGTGTCCTCTTAGAACATGTAATACAGATGGAATTTAATTTTATGATAAGAAAGCTAAATCTAGCATGTATTTCAGTAGAAGCAGAGTCAGACTGGCCCACAGGGGAACAGAGAAACCACCGGTGGGCCCCACTGCTTGTGGGCCCACCCCTTCCTTAGGGATCAGGTTCCAGATTGTGCACTTTAACTATATATTATACATATGTTACATTATACTGCACTGGACTATGGTGTAATTCCTACAGTGCATTGCTGTTAATCAATCTGGTACATTATCATGCAGGCACTAGCAGTATTTACTATACTGTATATTATGCACTTGCCAATGGTTAGCTAGGCCTCTAAACATGGGCCCTTACCACTGCATCCCCCCGGTGGGCCCTTCATACCCCAGTCCGACACTGAGTAGAAGTCCTAAAAATGGAAATTGACAAAAATGATCAGGGGAAAATAACAGTCCAAAATATGTAAGCAAATATGCAAAATGAACATGTACAATATATCTGGTTACTCTATTGTCTTACATTAAGATCATGTGCAGTCTACGTTAAGATAATGGGGGTCTTTCCGACCCGATCGCTCGCTGCAGTTTATCGCAGCGCAGCGATCAGGTCGGAGCTGCGCATGCGCCGGCACCACAGTGCGCCGACGCATGCCAGCCGTTGTTGCCTAGCGATCGCCTCTGAGGCAGAGGCGGTCGCTGGGCAGGAGGAGGATGAACGGTGGCGTTAAGCCGCCGTTTAGGGGGCGCAGTCCGGCCAATGCAGGTGTGGAAGGACCATTGGGGGGGGCGAGCCGCAGCGGCTGCGTGACGTCACACGCAGCCGCTGCGAGCCAGGGCAGTGAAGAGGTTCTCCCGGCCAGCCGCAGGAGCTGCACTGGCCGGGAGTAACTCCTGAGATGCAAAAGCATCGCCGCTGTGAGATGCTTTTGCATTTCTGCAGGGGGGGGGGGGCGGCACTGACATGCGGGGCGGGCTAGCCCTGTGCTGGGCGTCCCCTTGCATGTCTGAGTGCCTGATCGTAGCTGTGCTAAATTTAGCACAGCTACGATGAACTCGGAATGACCCCCAATGTTATTATGTTTATATAGCCTTTTTTTGTACTGGACCTCATCAACTGGTAAAAAGTTTATTGTAACATTTAACATTTATTTAACTTTATAGTAGAGTCAGAATTTGCATCATGAATTTGTTGTCAGTGAAAAGAAAATCTGCTGGAAACATCTTTATTATAATGTTTTTTGTATCAATTGAATAAAAGTTTTTGCATCGATTAAGTTGGTCTTAGTGCACTTCTGATGTTAGTTTAACCCTTGTATCACAGAACAGATCCAGGGAATGCTACTACTTATTTCCAGATATAATATATTCAGGGCCCAACCTGAGCCAGGGTTTCTGTTTAAATGGAAGGAAAAAAACAATACCTGTCTAGAGTTTTTTTTCTCCTGCCAAATTAAGAGCATGAATAAATTAGGCTATTCTTAGTTTATTAATGAATGCGGCACTACAAAAAGTATAATGAAAACTAAATTTGCTTATATTATTGCATTTGACATCTCATTAATTTATGATAGCAGGCAACTTATTATTCAACAGACTTTGAAATCATGAAGCACATATTTAAAATATTTCAAGCAATAAGATTCAGCTTTCCTTGCCCTAATTATATATGCAGGTACAGTACTAGAAGGTATTGTGGAGACAAAGGGGTCTATGTACTAAGCCTTGAAGAGAGATGAAGTAGATGGAGATAAAGTACCAGCCAACCAGCTCCTGTCTTTTTCAAACACAGCCTGTAACATGGCAGTTAGTAGCTGATTTGCTGGTTCTTTATCTCCGCCCACTGTATCTCTATCCAAGGCTTAGGGGAACATTTACTAAGCAGTGAAAAGAGCGGAGAAGTGAGCCAGTGGAGAAATTTCCCCATCAACCAATCAGCAGCTCTGTATCATTTTATAGTATGCAAATTATAGATGTTACTTCAGTGCTGATTGGTTGCCATGGGCACTTCTCCAGTGGCTCACTTCTCAGCTCTTATCACTGCTTAGTAAATGTACCCCTTAGTACCTAGACCCTAATGGTCTTATTTCATTAAACCACTTGAAATGTACTGTATATAGCAGAACTGATAGAATGCTTTAATCTGACTTGTTTCTGTACTTTATAACAGTTTTAAGTGGCCCCATAAGCCACGAAGAGGCAGATATTTTTGGACTGAACCAATATTTATTCCAGCTAATTGTACAAGGGACCAGTGACACCGCTAAATCATGAGCTACATTCCAAATAAATAATGGACCAGTCTACAAAATACGCTGCTTATTGTTTCACAGTTTTTTACTTATTTGCTACATCTGTGGATCTCTTATATGGTATGTGTATACACGCTTTATGTATATATGAGAACAGACAGTTGAGTGTTTACCATGTTTTCACTTACAAGCCTAATTGTAGTCTATATGTACTAGATAACTATGCTTTATAGGTTATAGAGTACTAGACTGGCCTTATATTACGGAATCTTGGTATTAATTATTACTGTTTATTATTTCAGCTATTTTATACCTTTGAGATTTCCATACCAGCTGTTCTACTTTAATTTTTCCCTGTTTGACTGTGTTTTCTGTATTTATTAAATGGAAGGTGACATTGTTGTCAGTCAAGTTGTCATTGTGTTAAATTTCCGTTCACACATTTCCATCCTGTTCTATGTAAATGCAGAACAGAGATGCCTCTGAATGAGGCTGACAAAGCACATTATATGCCTATGACCTGCGCGTTTCGCTCTCTGTCTTAATTCAATCAGATTCTTGCAGTTGAGGTTGCTTAAGGACAAGGGAAAGCAAATAGCTACTTTCACTGATGGATGTTCCTGTAAAGTCATTTATTTCACCCTTTCATTTAGTCACTCAGGTTGTGAACAAAAGGCCACTGGCTCCTTGTCAAATATTAACAGAGTCTTATTGTGATTTTACTTACACATAAGTATGAATCTATACATTGACTTTCCATGGTCAAGGGCAGGTATGAAGTTATGAACACACTCTGTCCTCTCACATAGATTTGCAGTTTATTTGGAGTGGTTGTCATGGGCTCAGAACACTTCTCTCTGGCCAACTCACCATCTCGATGCCTCTTATGCTGTCCTAGTCTGTTCCCACAGCTCCAGCATAATCCCTCAGTCATTAATTAAAGTGTCAATGACTTCTTCTGCTAAGACTCTTATTGTCTCTACCTTCAAAACAATCTATATTATTTTAACACATTTGTAAATTCCTCTGTGAGACCAGGAAAAAAGGAACTTATGTTTTATTCACATAATGCTATTTCCGTGTTTTTGTTTTTTTAGGGAGCAAGTCTGTTTTGAGAGGAAAACTATGTAAAATATAGAGACATAAATAACCATTGTTCTGATGGTGTTAAAGCTCCCTTCAGCCAAGAATCTTTTTACGTGTACTTCCGTTTTAGCATTCATGGTTATCCATAAACTATCTTACTTATATACAGCTATATACATGTACCCAAATCATGTATCTTAATAAAGGTTTAATTGTGATGGCCACCGTAAGGCTTGAATGATCTAGTAAGGGGAGGGGACCATGAGTGAACTACATCATTAAAATTAGGCTTCTTGTCACTTGAAGCAGTTAACCACACAATAGCATTATATATGTTAGCACAGTGATGATATATTTGTATATGGTAGCACAGCAATTAGCAGTAAAGATATATATCTATATATATAAATCTCTCTCTCTCTCTCTATATATATATATATATATATATATATATAAATACAATGAAGCAGCGCTCACAGGACTTGTCATCAATACGTATCAGCAGGCAACATCTGCTCTGACAAAGTTTCCGTTTTATTAATTACAACTTTTGTCAGGACCTGACGTAAATTTTAATTATTAAAACTGAAACGTTGACAGAGTGGACGGTGCTAGTCGCCTGTTGATACATATTGATGACAAGTCCTGTGAGTGCTGCTTCATTGTATTTTGCTATACGGACCATGTTTGTAGTTTGAAGAAGGCACCAAGGCATTATGTTCAAGTATGGGATAGAGTGCCAGCCCAGAGAACAGGTAGTGTTTAAAACTCCTTCCTATTCACCCAAAGTTTTGCGCACTGATGCCTGCTAGAGGCCAGCCAGTTAGTAGGCCAGAGATTGTAGTGCCTGGAACTGATGACGTTGGCCGTATCAGGAGAGCAAGGCAAGTGTGTATGCAAGCCATTGCAGCTTATTGATTGCTGAGCACAAGGAGTGCTAGAAATTTTTATGTTTGTGTGCTTATTTTCTGTGTCTGATGCCAGTAAAAACACTGTGCAATCACCGGATATCTGCCTACCGAGCAGGGGCGGATTGGCATGCCGGGACAGCGGGACGATTCACTGCTTGGCCGGTCCTACAGTCCTCTTAGCCAACTGATTCACTCTGCCAGTCAGGCCGGCTCTCACACTGCCGGGTGGAAGCTGCTAGCCGGGAGAAGTGGCTCCGGCACTTGTTACAGGGGACTCAGCAGGGGTGTGTGGCTGCACAGGACTCAGCAAGGGGTGGAGCTACATGGGACTCAGCATTGCTGCTGCTGTCAGGGAGGGAGAGGAGAAGCTGATGCTGATCCATGGCCAGCCCAGCCAGTGAAGTGCACTCTGCTGGTTTTAAGGTACAGTGCTGTCAGAGGGAGTAGAGGGAAACGTCTGTGTCTATGTTTGTGTGTAACTTGCATGTGAAGTTCTGTGTGTCTGTGTGTGACTTACATGTGTGATGTGTGTGTGACTTCCATTTGTGCGTCTGTGTGTGTGTGAGACTTGCATGTGGGCTTTTGTGTGTGTGTGTGTGTGTGTGTGTGTGTGTGTGTGTGAATTGCATGTGAGCTGTTTGTGTGTGTGTGTGTGTGTGTTTGTGAGACTTGCATGTAGGCGTGTGTGTGTGTGTGTGTGTGTGTGTGTGTGTGTGAATTGCATGTGAGCTGTTCATATGTGTGTGTCTGTGAGACTTGCATGTGGGCGTGTGTGTGTGTGTGTGTGTGTGTGTGTGTGTGTGAGTGTGAATTACATATGAGCTTGTGTTTGTGAAACTTGTGTGTGGGCTTCTATGAGTGTCATGCTTTCATTTCCGGTTTTTGGCCCCCACTGCCCTGCAAATTAGACTACAGCACCTAGACTTCCACTGACAGCTGGGAGGAGTAAAGTCGCTGATGACGTTGCTGGTGCTCCTGGAAGTGCTCCGTACACTGCCTCTGTTGATGTAGTGGGTTCACTACGTTCTGCCGGCGGCCGGCCTCCCGGCGACCAGCATACCGGCGCCGGGAGGCCGGCCGCCAGCTTACCGACAGTGTGGCGAGCGCAAATGAGCCCCTTGCGGGCTCGCTGCACTCGCCACGCTACGGGCACGGTGGCGCGCTACGCGTGCCACACTATTTTATTCTCCCTCCAGGGGGTCGGGGACCCCCACGAGGGAGAATAAGTGTCGGTATGCCGGCTGTCGGGCTCCCGGCGCCGGTATGCTGGTCGCCGAGAGCCCGGCCGCCGGGATACTGAAGACCACCCTATGTAGTCCCCACTTGTGGAGGAGCATTATCAGTACTGCTGCTCTGCCTGCTGGCAACGGTCTGGTGTGGACATGGAGCACCTGCATCTCAGCCTCCTGGAACTGGACGTGATCACTCAGAGGAGCAGTGAGGAGAGCTGGCAGTAACTCGTCAAGTAGGCAAGAACCAGGCAGCACCCAGCTACCCCCTCTCGGGCCAGGACAAGCATCGGGGGTATCCCTGCAGCATTGCTGGCTGTCAGCACTAGGCCCAGATAGAGTATTACTCTCTATATTGCAAACCACGTTATGTAGCATAAAGTCGCAGATGCAACTGCAGCAAAGGATGTAAGGAAGACCACAACTGCGTCCAATTTAGAATAAGGACCTATGGGGAGGGACTGTGTAAGAGGGTGGCGGTGCGGTGTAGTGCCTGCTGCCGTGCAGGTGTAGACTCACTACTCACCAGGCGCTGCACTCTCTCACCTTCAGGTCACGGAACCTTCAACGGACCTGGAAACCTTCAGTTGGACCCGGACACGGCGATCCCCTCTCGGAGCCAACGATGGACGAACTGGGGAGAAAGTATACCAAATTAAGGGGGGGTATCAACCCAGGGGTGGCGGCGACCTTAACCGGTTGGGTGTAAGGTCATCACCGGCACAAAGCCTCAGCCACCCAATTTTCACACACTCGCACTCTCACGCGTAGTGTGATAAAGGGGTTTCTCACGTCCGTGAGCAAACCCCTAGTCTGGCTCTCGGGGACAGACAAAGGGACAGACGGACACAGATGTTACTCACCGTTGTCAGTCTTGCACTGCAATCTTCCTCTCCACTTACACGTCCCTGTAAGGAGGCAAACAAACAGCAGCCGTGCAGGGCCTAACTCTATACTGGTGTAACACCACTACACTAACTACAATGGCAGAGTCCTCAAACTAGCTCTGTGTGTGTGGTGCAACAAACTAGACACAAACTGTAAACAAACACTTTGCTCTGCACGGTAACAACACACATCACAATATCACAGTACAAGGTTAAACGGTGTTGTTCCTTTAAATCCCTACCTGCTCTATGGGGAGTGGGCGCCGTACAGCCTACCCACCTCCTGTACACTTACTTGGGCCTATTACCCCCTTACTGACCACAGGCCAGAGGCCTGACTTTGCCCTCGGGCCTAGCGCCCACCTAACTTAGTGCCCGTTGGGTGAACTGGGCCTAATGCCCAGGCTCACCTTATATACCTGACAGGGGGGGTTTCCTGGAACTAGGGCCTAACGCCCTCTATCCGTCCCCAAAGGCCTATTGCCTGAATTGTGGCCACAGGCCGGGAGGGCCCGACTATATGTGGCCACGGGCCTAGTGCCCGGCTAATAGCGGACACGGGCCGGGAGGGCCTGACTATGTGTGGCCACGGGCCGAGAGGGCCCGACTATATGCTCACAGGCCGGGAGGGCCTGACTGTGCCTACAGGCCTAATGCCCGATCCCTGTTGGTCTAGAGAGGAGAGAAGGAAGGAAGCCTACCTGTAACGATGGGAGAGGCACCAGGGGGGAGCTCCGTTAGCTCTTTCGCTTTCCTCCCCTGGTGGTCTCTCCAGGTCCTCAGCCGCGTTCTTCTGCCGCTGGTCCATCCTGGCCAGCAGCGCCGCCGGCTCTTCTTCGCGTCCAGCTGACGCTGGACATCTTCCTCCGGGATGCAGGCGTCTTCTGGCCTCTTCCGCGGAAACCGGAGCTCTTCCCGCAGCGTCCTCTTCTTCCTGGAGCCGCCCGACTCTTCACCACTCTTCGGTGCGGCCTCCTCTCTTCCTCTGCTCCCGGCAGCGTCTGACGTCACTCGCCGGTGGCAGGGCCTATGACACGGCGAGCGCCGATTGGCTCGCCGCGCCCACCCGTGATTGGCCGGCACCCCACGAGTGGTGATTGGCTCGCGGATGGCGCCGGATTTGAAATCCCGCCGTCGGCACTTCAGATTGGCTGCCAAAACGTTGCCACCTCAGGTCCGGTGCAGGGAACCAATATGCGGTCCCTGCACCGGGCACCCGCCGCTGCTGCTCTGATGTGCCCTGCGATACAGGGCACATCTCTACAACTACACCCCTTGACAGGGGAGGGACTGCCCCCCTTGACAGACCTTACCCCCTTAACAGATCCCGCCCCTATTAGGGCTGATTCCCTAAATTTACTGGGCTGGTTTTCCATCCCAATCCACCCCTGCTACCAAGACCTTATTTTAAGTACGTTTTACAAAATATACAGTGCATTCGGAAAGTATTCACAGCACTTCACTTTTTCCACATTTTGTTATGTTACAGCCTTGTTCCAAACTGGAATAAATTAATTTTTCCCCTCAAAATTCTACACACAATACCCCATAACAACTACGTGAAAAAAGTGTTTTTGAGATTTTTGCAAATTTATTAAAAATAAAAAACTAAGAAATCACATGTACATAAGTATTCACAGCCTTTGCGCAGTACTTTGTTGATGCACCTTTGGCAGCAATTACAGCCTCAAGTCTTTTTGAATATGATGCCACAAGCTTGGCACACCTATCTTTTGGCTGGCTGGGCCACTCAAGGACATTCACAAAGTTTCCACTCCTTTGCTATCTTGGCTGTGTGCTTAGGGTCGTTGTCCTGCTGAAAAATTAACCGTCGCCCCAGTCTGAGGTCAAGAGTGCTCTGGAGTAGGTTTTCATCCAGGATGTCTCTGTACATTGCTGCATTCATCTTTCACTCTATCCTGACTAGTCTCCCAGTTCCTGCCTCTGAAAAACATCCCCACAGCATGATGCTGCCACCACCATGCTTCACTGTAGGGATGGTATTGGCCTGTTGATGAGTCGTGCCTGGTTTCCTCCAAACATGATGCCTGGCATTCACGCCAAAGAGTTCAATCTTTGTCTAAGCAGATCAGAGAATTTTGTTTCTCATGGTCTGAGAGTCCTTCAGGTGCATTTTGGAAAACTCCAGGTGGGCTGCTATGTGCTTTTTACTAAGGCGAGGCTTCCGTCTGGCCACTCTACCATACAGGCCTGATAGGTGGATTGCTGCAGAGATGATTGTCCTTCTGGAAGGTTCTCCTCTCTCCACAAAGGAATGCTGTATCTCTGACAGAGTGACCATCAGGTTCTTGGTCACCTCCCTGACTAGGGCTCTTCTCCCCCAATTGCTCAGTTTAGATGACCGGCCAACTCTTGGTAGAGTCCTGGTTCGGACTGACATATCACCAACAGTACACCGCTCAGTGGGGATCATTAAAAGTTGATCATAGCTGTGCTAAATTTAGCACAGCTACGGTCGTTAATTCAGACATGCGGGGGGACGCCCAGCACAGGGCTAGTCCGCCCCGTTTGTCAGTGCCGCCCCCCCCCCCGCACAAATACAAAAGCATCGCACATGTGTGTGTGTATATACTTTTATATATATATATATATATATATATATATTGAGATGACAGGTTTCACGCTGCAGACTTGATAATAGTTTTGAAAACATCCTGTGTTCCTATGTTACCGGCTTGCGCCCGTTGTCAGGCATAATATTGTGCCCGACAACAGACGCAATCCTGAAATGTAGGAATAAAGGACGTTTTTTAAACTGTTAACAAGTCTGCTGAGTACAACCTGTCATCTCAATACATATATATATATATATATATATATATATATACACTGCTCAAAAAAATAAAGGGAACACTGAAATAACACATCCTAGATCTGAATGAATGAAATATTCTTAATAAATACTTTGTTCTTTACATAGTTGAATGTGCTGACAACAAAATCACACAAAAATGATCAATGGAAATCAAATTTATTAACCCATGGAGGTCTGGATTTGGAGTCACATTCAAAATTAAAGTGGAAAAACACACTACAGGTTGATCCAACTTTGATGTAATGTCCTTAAAACAAGTCAAAATGAGGCACAGCAGTGTGTGTGGCCTCCACGCGCCTGTATGACCTCCCTACAATGCCTGGGCATGCTCCTGATGAGGTGGCGGATGGTCTCCTGAGGGATCTCCTCCCAGACCTGGACTAAAGCATCCGCCAACTCCTGGACAGTCTGTGGTGCAACGTGGCGTTAGTGGATGAGCGAGACATGATGTCCCAGATGTGCTCAATTTGGATTCAGGTCTGGGGTCCATAGCATCAATGCCTTCGTCTTGCAGGAACTACTGACACACTTCAACCACATGAGGTCTAGCATTGTCTTGCATTAGGAGGAACCCAGGGCCAACCGCACCAGCATATGGTCTCACAAGGGGTCTGAGGATCTCATCTCGGTACCTAATGGCAGTCAGGCTACCTCTGGCGAGCACATGGAGGGCTATGCGGCCCCCCAAAGAAATGCCACCCCACACCATTACTGACCCACTGCCAAACCGGTCATGCTGGAGGATGTTGCAGGCAGCAGAACGTTCTCCTTGGCGTCTCCAGGCTCTGTCACGTCTGTCACATGTGCTCAGTGAGATCCTGCTTTCATCTGTGAAGAGTACAGGGTGCCAGTGGCGAATTTGCCAATCTTGGTGTTCTCTGGCAAATGCCAAACGTCCTGCACGGTGTTGGGCTGTAAGCACAACCCCCACCTGTGGACGTCGGGCTCTCATATCACCCCCATGGAGTCTGTTTCTGATCGTTTGAGTAGACACATGCACATCTGTGGCTTGCTGGAGGTCATTTTGCAGGGCTCTGGCAGTGCTCCTCCTGTTCCTCCTTGCACAAAGGCGGAGGTAGCTGTCCTGCTGCTGGCTTGTTGCCCTCCTACGGCCTCCTCCACGTCTACTGATGTACTGGCCTGTCTCCTGGTAGCGCCTCCATGCTCTGGACACTACGCTGACAGACACAGCAAACCTTCTTGCCACAGCTCGCATTGATGTGCCATCCTGGATGAGCTGCACTACCTGAGCCTCTTGTGTGGGTTGTAGACTCCGTCTCATGCTACCACTAGAGTGAAAGCACTGCCAGCTTTCAAAAGTGACCAAAACATCAGCCAGAAAGCATAGGAGCTGAGAAGTGGTCTGTGGTCACCACCTGCAGAACAACTCCTTTATTGGGGGTGTCTTGCTAATTGCCTATAATTTCCACCTGTTGTCTATTCCATTTGCACAACAGCATGTGAAATTGATTGTCAATCAGTGTTGCTTCCTAAGTGGACAGTTTGATTTCACAGAAGTGTGATTGACTTGGAGTTACATTGTGTTGTTTAAGTGTTCCCTTTATTTTTTTGAGCAGTGTATTTATATATTATATATATATATATACACATACATACATACATACATACACCCACCCACACACATGTATATATACACACATATACAGCCTTTGACAGACTTGGAGTGCAACCTATAATCTTAATGCATCTATCTATCTATCTATCTATCTAGCTATAAATATATATATATATATATAGAAGAACGTATGGTGGCACTCAGAAAAACGACAGCAGAGGCAACGCTGATGCGGTCAACGTTTCAGGGATGGTTCCCTTTTATCAAGACACAACCAGCAACCTGTGATACAAAACATTTAAATACAAACCTGGTACCTGGCAGGACTCCAATCGCGCGGCTCCGGCCGTCCCTCCCTGCCGCCGAACGATGACGTCATCAGTGCGGGACTGCACAGAGATACCACGTCAGGCGGGTAGGGTGCACGGCCGCACACACGTCGGGGCGTTGCCAGGCAACCAGAAACAACAGGAAGTGCAGACAAACTGAAACAACGATTAGACAATACAACAATGTGAAAATGACAGACAATTAAAAACACCTAGGTAAAAGTGTATCGATATATCCGGCAGCACTAACTTGTATATAGTGGGCAGATTAGATAAATACTATAAACATATATTAATATGTAAACCATTAAATCATCACACAATAGAAAGTACCATAGCGCAGACATACTAGACATAGAATGCTGTGCGCCTTGAAAAATATATAATGGTACGATGGCATATATATCTTGTAAGACGGACCATACAATGGACTAACAAACTATGAGTAGTAATTTTTTTCAGCAATGTCTAGTGTAGTGTAATATATTAATACTGGCAATATTCTAATAAATGATGATGCCTGCCTACAATGCATAAAAAGCACATGTTAGAGGCAAAAAATAGAACAAACTATAGATGATTTACAGAAAACAATTAAAGCTGAGGGCTTCATTGAGGCCCTGCGGGTGGACTGTTTGGAGGGTATGGATCCACCATGCTTCTTTTCTCAGCAACACCTGACCTCTATCACCACCTGTATAACTGGGTGGAACATGGTCGATCATTTTGTAGCGTATAGAAGACAGGCTATGATTAGAACTTTTAAAATGTCGTGCCACTGGGAGATCACTACCTCTCCCTTCCAACGCTGCTCGTATACTGGACCTGTGTAGGGCAATTCTCTCCTTGAACTGTCTGATACTTTTGCCAACATATAACAACCCACACGGGCATTTGATGTAATACACAATAAATTTACTACTACATGTCAGTGTAAACTTGATATTAAACAGCTTACCCGATCGAGGATGATTAAAAGTACTACCGGGTTCTAGACAACTACAGGTGGTGCACCCTGTGCATCTGTAGTTGCCCGGTTTGCGAGTCAGAAAATGTGGCAATTTTGCCTGACCAAGATTAGAAATGTCATTATGGACTACTATGTCCTTTATATTGCGACCACGTTTATATGCTGCCATAAGTGTAGAATCTTTAAAACAAGGAAGATCCTTGTCTCTGGCAATCACTGGCCAAATGCCTTTGGCTTGACCCTGTAGTTTCTTACTCGCTGTCGTGTAATCTTGAGTCCAAATCATTCTATTACATTCCCTTATTGGATTTTTGTGAACTAAGGTGTCTGGTCTAGGAGTGCTTAAAGCTTTTAACATCGCCAGTCTGAGGGATTCCGAAGAATACCCTCTAGCTGTGAATTTAGCAGCCATATTTTGCATCTGGATTTTAGCATCTGCCTCATCACTACAGATCCGTCTGATTCTCAGAAACTGCGAAAATGGAAGACTCCATTTCATGGATTCTGGGTGATGGCTATTAGCCCTCAATAAGGTGTTACGATCAGTGGGTTTGTAATACATACTGGTGACAATATTGCAATCAGTATCTATGGAGATGGCTACATCTAGATAGTGTACCCTGTTGTAGCTGGACTCAAAGGTAAATTTGATTGCAGCATCTTTCTGGTTCACCTGAAACATCATTTCATCAAATTCCTGTGGTGTACCTGACCAAATCATCAAAATGTCGTCGATATAGCGACGAAATAAGACGATATGTTTAGAGAATGTCTCATTCTCAAAGAACAACTGCTTCTCTATTTCGCTCATAAAGATATTCGCGAAACTGGGTGCCACACATGATCCCATGGCGCACCCAGTTCGCTGGCGAAATATTTTCTTGTCAAACAAGAAATAATTTCGGTCTAAGGTTAATGCAAGCAATTTAACAAAAAAATTTATGTCAGGACCTGAATATTCAGTGTTGGAATCAAGAAACTCTTGTATTACTGCTAAACCCCTATCGTGGGGGATGCTGGTGTATAAATTAACTACATCAATTGTACATAGTAGATACCGAGCAGGAAGAGGTGAAACAGATTGCAATATTCGAATTAGAGAGGTGGTATCAGTAAGACATAAAGGCAGTCCCAATATTAAAGGTTGTAAATAAAAGTCAAGATATCTGGATAAATTGTAATAAAGCGAATCTCTGGCAGCGATGATGGGGCGTCCAGGAGGATTGACTGCGTCCTTATGTAGTTTGGGAATCGTGTAGAAGATAGGGGTCTTAGGCCAAGTGACACTTAAAGCATCTTTGGTGGCTGCTGGAATAACATTAGCAGAGACTGCAGATTGTAGAATTTGGTTAAGTTCCGTTTTGTACTGTACAGTGGGGTCCTCAGAAAGGATTTCATAAACAGCTGTATTGTTCAGTTGTCGGTAGGCTTCATCCTTGTAGCTAGTTAAATCTTGCACTACGATCCCACCCCCTTTGTCCGCTGGGCGGATCGTGATGTCATCATATTTACCAAGATTGCTGAGTGCCACCTGCTCATTTTTAGAGAGATTGTACGGTCCTTTATATGTCTGTGGAGTAGCTTCGTTAATATATGTTTCCAGGCAACTGGAAAAACTTTTGATACTTTTATTCTGTGAGGATGGATTGAAAAGTGACTTCTTGTAGATGGGGGTTTTCTCAGCAATAGAGATGTTCTCTTGAAAAAATTCTTTGAGTTTGATGCGTCGGTTTAATTTAAACAAATCCACCTTATTGTTGAAGACATCTGGAGTGCGAGTAGGGACAAAGGACAAGCCTTTGTTCAACACATTAACTTCATCAGTAGTAAGTGGTCTAGAAGACAGGTTGAATACTAGACTTTCTTCCGTGACGTTTTTGGCGGCTTCCCTCCTGTTTTGGCCACCCCGACGGGTCCTGGCTCTTTTGTACGCTCGTTTTTTGAGCGAGTCTTTATTCCAGAATTGGATTTCTTTGAGGAGGATGCCGTAGCACATTCTGTGTCACTTGATGAAATAGCAGTACTTGATTGATCCGTCTCCAACGGAAATTTCCTTGGTGGTCGACGCTGTCTAGAATTTCTTTGTGGTCTCTGGCCTTTGTTATATACCCAGCTATAAACCTGATTGAGGTCGTAATCACGGTTCACTGTCGTGCGTTTAGCTTTCTTGAAAGCAATTAAATCAGATTGATATTTATCAATTTGTACTGACAATTTCTCTTGCCAATCAAGCGGTGCTTCAGATTGAATTTTAGGCAGATGGATACTTTCAAAGGCCTCGATTTTTTCTTTCGTGATATCTAGTTCTCTTCTAGATTCAGCACCGCTTGATGAAGCCTACCGACAACTGAACAATACAGCTGTTTATGAAATCCTTTCTGAGGACCCCACTGTACAGTACAAAACGGAACTTGACCAAATTCTACAATCTGCAGTCTCTGCTAATGTTATTCCAGCAGCCACCAAAGATGCTTTAAGTGTCACTTGGCCTAAGACCCCTATCTTCTACATGATTCCCAAACTACATAAGGACGCAGTCAATCCTCCTGGACGCCCCATCATCGCTGCTAGAGATTCGCTTTATTACAATTTATCCAGATATCTTGACTTTTATTTACAACCTTTAATATTGGGACTGCCTTTATGTCTTACTGATACCACCTCTCTAATTCGAATATTGCAATCTGTTTCACCTCTTCCTGCTCGGTATCTACTATGTACAATTGATGTAGTTAATTTATACACCAGCATCCCCCACGATAGGGGTTTAGCAGTAATACAAGAGTTTCTTGATTCCAACACTGAATATTCAGGTCCTGACATAAATTTTTTTGTTAAATTGCTTGCATTAACCTTAGACCGAAATTATTTCTTGTTTGACAAGAAAATATTTCGCCAGCGAACTGGGTGCGCCATGGGATCATGTGTGGCACCCAGTTTCGCGAATATCTTTATGAGCGAAATAGAGAAGCAGTTGTTCTTTGAGAATGAGACATTCTCTAAACATATCGTCTTATTTCGTCGCTATATCGACGACATTTTGATGATTTGGTCAGGTACACCACAGGAATTTGATGAAATGATGTTTCAGGTGAACCAGAAAGATGCTGCAATCAAATTTACCTTTGAGTCCAGCTACAACAGGGTACACTATCTAGATGTAGCCATCTCCATAGATACTGATTGCAATATTGTCACCAGTATGTATTACAAACCCACTGATCGTAACACCTTATTGAGGGCTAATAGCCATCACCCAGAATCCATGAAATGGAGTCTTCCATTTTCGCAGTTTCTGAGAATCAAACGGATCTGTAGTGATGAGGCAGATGCTAAAATCCAGATGCAAAATATGGCTGCTAAATTCACAGCTAGAGGGTATTCTTCGGAATCCCTCAGACTGGCGATGTTAAAAGCTTTAAGCACTCCTAGACCAGACACCTTAGTTCGCAAAAATCCAATAAGGGAATGTAATAGAATGATTTGGACTCAAGATTACACGACAGCGAGTAAGAAACTACAGGGTCAAGCCAAAGGCATTTGGCCAGTGATTGCCAGAGACAAGGATCTTCCTTGTTTTAAAGATTCTACACTTATGGCAGCATATAAACGTGGTCGCAATATAAAGGACATAGTAGTCCATAATGACATTTCTAATCTTGGTCAGGCAAAATTGCCACATTTTCTGACTCGCAAACCGGGCAACTACAGATGCACAGGGTGCACCACCTGTAGTTGTCTAGAACCCGGTAGTACTTTTAATCATCCTCGATCGGGTAAGCTGTTTAATATCAAGTTTACACTGACATGTAGTAGTAAATTTATTGTGTATTACATCAAATGCCCGTGTGGGTTGTTATATGTTGGCAAAAGTATCAGACAGTTCAAGGAGAGAATTGCCCTACACAGGTCCAGTATACGAGCAGCGTTGGAAGGGAGAGGTAGTGATCTCCCAGTGGCACGACATTTTAAAAGTTCTAATCATAGCCTGTCTTCTATACGCTACAAAATGATCGACCATGTTCCACCCAGTTATACAGGTGGTGATAGAGGTCAGGTGTTGCTGAGAAAAGAAGCATGGTGGATCCATACCCTCCAAACAGTCCACCCGCAGGGCCTCAATGAAGCCCTCAGCTTTAATTGTTTTCTGTAAATCATCTATAGTTTGTTCTATTTTTTGCCTCTAACATGTGCTTTTTATGCATTGTAGGCAGGCACCATCATTTATTAGAATATTGCCAGTATTAATATATTACACTACACTAGACATTGCTGAAAAAAATTACTACTCATAGTTTGTTAGTCCATTGTATGGTCCGTCTTACAAGATATATATGCCATCGTACCATTATATATTTTTTAAGGCGCACAGCATTCTATGTCTAGTATGTCTGCGCTATGGTACTTTCTATTGTGTGATGATGTAATGGTTTACATATTAATATATGTTTATAGTATTTATCTAATCTGCCCACTATATACAAGTTAGTGCTGCCGGATATATCGATACACTTTTACCTAGGTGTTTTTAATTGTCTGTCATTTTCACATTGTTGTATTGTCTAATCGTTGTTTCAGTTTGTCTGCACTTCCTGTTGTTTCTGGTTGCCTGGCAACGCCCCGACGTGTGTGCGGCCGTGCACCCTACCCGCCTGACGTGGTATCTCTGTGCAGTCCCGCACTGATGACGTCATCGTTCGGCGGCAGGGAGGGACGGCCGGAGCCGCGCGATTGGAGTCCTGCCAGGTACCAGGTTTGTATTTAAATGTTTTGTATCACAGGTTGCTGGTTGTGTCTTGATAAAAGGGAACCATCCCTGAAACGTTGACCGCATCAGCGTTGCCTCTGCTGTCGTTTTTCTGAGTGCCACCATACGTTCTTCTATATGCTCATCATTGAGAGGTTAGGCACCGGATCTGTTGTCCTTACTGCAAAGCGTGAGTGCCGGACTTTTGTCTATATATATATATATATATATATATATATATATATATCTCGCAAATGTGTAGGTGGGTAGTGGGCACAGCCAAAGGTGTGGTGCTGATGTGAGGGAGAAGAAGGTCCCCTGAAGACTTAATCCGTCTCTGATTTCATCTTCTATGTTATCATGACTAGTGGCAGCAGCTTCAGCACTAAGAGGAAGTGGTTCCTGATCTTTCCCTATTTTATCCTACAAATTTTTGTCCTTTATTTTTTTTCTGGAGTTATGTAACAATATGCGACATAGGAGAGCATACCCCTACACCACACAGGGCAAACCCTGTAAAAAATATTTGGATTAAATATTAATAACCCCTTTATTTGGAGTAAATAATATACAGGACAGCACCGCTGGACTTATACGGCAGTACCCCTGGATTTATACGGCAATACCCCATGAGTTATACGGCAATACTGCTGGACTTATTCGGCAGTACTAGTGGACTTATACGGCAGTACCCCATGACTTATATGGCAGCACCACTGGACTGGACTTGTACGGCAGTACCACTGGACTTATACAGCAGCACCCCAGGACTTATATGGCAGCCAGTGGCATTGGAACTGGGGGGGGGGGGACAAGGGGGCCCCCCAAATTTGACAGGTGCAGGCCCTGGTGAGCGCTTACCTCCGATACCCGCGGTGACTAGTTTTTTTAAAACAGCCGCAGCGTGCTATGCTGTGCGCTGTCCAAGTCGGCTCTTCACTGCTGCATTACTGGGAGGAGATGGGGATGTTCCAGTAGGTTCAGCATGGCCATGCCTCCTCCCAGTAATGCATCAGTGAAGAGCCGGCTTGGACAGCGCACAGCATAGCACGCTGTGGCTGTGCGGTAGCAAACGTTTTTTTTAAAAACAAGTCACCGCAGGTATTGGAGGTAAGCGTACCCCCGCACTGGGGGTGGGGATTGGGGGGAGCGCCAATTTGTATGTTTTCTGCCCCCCAACCTCAAAACATTCTGGCGCCCCTGACGGCAGCACCACTGGACTGGACTTATATGGCAGCACCACAAGACTGGACTTATACAGCATTACCCCTGGACTTATACGGCAGTACCCCTGGACTTATACATCAGCACCACTGGATTGGAATTATATGGCAGCACCACTGGACTGGACATATGTGGCAGCACCACTGGACTGGACTTATACAGTAGCACCACTGGACTTACGGCAGCACAGGACACCAACACTGGACTGATGTAGCACAAGACAGCACCACTGTACTGGACTTATGGCAGCACAGGATACCACCACTGGAGTGACTGGACTGATGCAGTACATGACAGCACCACTGGACTGGACTTATACAGCACCACTGGTCTTATACGGCAGTACCCCTGGACTTATACGGCAGTATTGCTGGACTTATATGGCAGTACCCCTGGACTTATATGGCAGTACCGCTGGACTTATACGGCAGTACTGATGGACTTATATGGCAGTACCGCTGGACTTATACGGCAGTACCCCTGGACTTATACAGCAGTACTTCTGGACTTATACAGCAGTACCCCTGGACTTATACGGCAGTACCACTGGACTTATACGGCAGCACCACTGGACTGGATTTATACGGCAGCACCACTGGACTGGACTGATACGGCAGCACCACTGGACTGGACTGATACGGCAGCACCACTGGACTGGACTGATACGGCAGCACCACTGGACTGGACTTATACAGCAGCACTGGACTTATGGCAGCACAGGACACCACCACTGGACTTATGGCAGCACAGGACACCACCACTGGACTGATGCAGCACAAGACAGCACCACTGGACTGGACTTATACAGCAGCACTGGACTTATGGCAGCACAGGACACCACCACTGGACTTATGGTAGCACCGAACACCAACACTGGACTGATGCAGCACAAGACAGCACCACTGGACTGGACATATACAGCAGCACTGGACTTATGGCAGCACAGAACACCACCACTGTGACTGGACTGATGCAGCACAAGATACCACCACTGCTCTGATGCAGCACAAGACAGCACCACTGGAATGACACAAAGGAGCAGGTCACCACCCAAAGTGCCACGCCACTTTCCCGCACAGACACTGCGGAGACACATCCTCTCACTACATTCTCCAGGACTAGAGTGAAAATGGCGGCAACACGCGACTCCTTATATGAAATACAAAGCCCGCAAAACAGTGGGATGATGACGTTTTGCCTTGTTCTGGTTTCCGAGACTGGCGGGAAAACCCGAGCCGGACTCAGAGTGTGAAGTTTGGGGGGTTCGGTTCTCAGGGAACTGAACCAGCTCATCTCTACACAAAATCGACCAAACATCAACCAAAATCGACTTTTAGTAAATATAACCTGTGTGTGTGTGTGTGTGTGTGTGTGTGTGTGTGTGTGTGTGTGTATGTGTATTCATGTGGTAGTGAATATAGATTGCAAGCTTCAATGTTAAGATGTGGATACTATGTAAATATTAAATAATATCTATATTTCCATGCACAGTGTCCAACCTCTTCCGATGAACATTTGTTTTATAGGTTCTCCAAATATTCCATTATCCTCCCATCCAGCTAAATGGTACAAGACTGGGAAAAATGTCCTCATGTCCTTCTACCACAAGAGAGATTTCCGTCCTCCCTGAGCTTGATTTGGGACACCTGCATGATGTGACAGGTGTCCCTTTCCAAATGTTTGGATTTATGGCATGGCAGCAGTATGTGGGCTTTTTTTATTGTGTGTTTTTCAAATGTAGTAGCTACGCAAAAAAGTGAAAAATAAAAATGGAAAATGTGCACATTGGACTCTAAGGTGCTGCTATATACATGCAGGGTGCATATACAGTATATACAATGATTTGGGTGCTTGTTTTAATTCTCATTTACAAAGTATTTCCATGTTTTTATGAGATTATTAAAGATGATGAATACTTTGTGAAACTTTCACGTTTGTAGTAAACAGCAGAGTTTAGCAGTTCATAACCATATGATAACTCTGTGTAACCATTTCCCTGCCACAATCTTGTGAGAATAAGTTATGTTTAATGTGTAACGGGCTCTTTTTAGTCATGTACATGAGACATTCTGTCTATCCGAGCTGTGCCGCTGGGGTTTCTGCTAATAAATGAAAGGGGCACGGTCATCGTGCCATAAAATGTGTCTGTCTGCAGACCACACTGCACTGTAAATGTTTACTCACAAGCTGGCGATCCAGAGACCACCACAAAGCTTCTATAAATTTCACCATCCACACATTATAAAAAAAACTGGCACCAGCTGAGACAGCTCGGATCATTGTCTGGTACAAAACACCCAATGCCGTTATACAAGGGGAACGTGTTAACGGCAGCTGTAAAACTTCTCTACATCATTAACTGGAGCCCTATTTTTCACACAAAAAAAATATATTAGTCCCTTCATTGCCAAGGGATTTTCAGCACCTTCTGTTTTTTTCTCCTGTAAATAGCTATAAATGTATGAGTGTACAGAGGATAAGCTGAAAGGGAATGTGTGGTGCCATTTCTAGAATATGCACTGAAGTCCTGCTATGTTAAATGATGGTACGCTCACTACCGCAAAATACTTTTTAGGTTATTTATGTGGAATATTATTGCTCAACATTAACAATTCAGTTTACTGGTTGGCGTCCAAACATAAAAAACGGGACTGTCCCGTGAAAATCGGGACAGTTGGGAGGTATGTAAATAGATAATAGACACAAGGGTCATATATGAACAAGATTTGTGCTGCTGGTGCCACTTAAGTGTCTTTGTGGCATCATTAAATTCTAATGCAAAAAAAATAAAACTGTGTGTAGGCACTGTTTACTTGCAGTATACTGTTCTTAAATCCTTCAATATTCATGAGTGGTATACCGGCAAACACACCCTCTTAATTAAGAACTTACATTAGGGTTCTCAACCGCAGGCCAAACAAGGTATCTTTAACCTCAGATATAATTTTTTTCAATCTAATATATAAAAATGAAAATTTGTCCTTCTGTCTTTCTATACAAATCCACAAATTACAAGCGAAGATATGGAGATTTATGGTAAGAACTTACCCTTGTTAAATCAAATCTCTTTCTGTGAGGTACACTGGGTTCCACAGGGAATAACATCGGGGTGTAGAGTAGGATCTTGATCCGAGGCACAAACAGACTAAAGCTTTGACTGTTCCCAAGATGCTCGGAGCCGCCTCCTCTATAGCCCCGCCTCCAAGCACAGTAGCTCAGTTTTGTTAACCATGTAATGCAGTAGCATGCAAAAGAGACGACAACCGTCAGTAGCCACGTACACCACATTCTCACGACAGGAGAAGGTATCAGCGGCTAATGCCACACAAACCCAAAAAAGCTAAGTGCGTCAGGGTGGGCGCCCTGTGGAAGCCAGTGTACCTCGCAGAAAGAAATTTAACAACAGTAAGTTCTTACCATAAATCTCCTTTACTGCAGCAGGGTACACTGGGCTCCACAGGGAATAACATTGGGATGTCCTAAAGCAGTTCCTCATGGGAGGGGACGCACTGTAGCATGCACAAAAACCCGGCGACCAAAGGAAACATCCTGGGAGGCGGAAGTATCGAAGGCATAGAACCTTCTGAACGTGTTCACTGAGGACCACGTAGCCGCCTTGCACAATTGTTCAAGGGTCGCACCACGGCGGGCCGCCCAAGAAGGTCCAACAGACCGAGTAGAATGGGCTTTGATGGTAGCATAAGCATGTGCAATCACCATTCTAATCCATCTGGCCATGGTCTGCAAATTCGCAGTCCAGCCACGTTTGTGAAAACCAAAAAGGACAAAGAGAGAATCAGACTTCCGAATGGAAGCTGTCCTCTTTACATAGATACGGAGAGCCCGTACCACATCCAAAGACCGCTCTTTGGACGACAAATCAGTAGAGATAAAGGCCGGAACCACAATCTCTTGGTTAAGGTGGAAAGAAGACACCACCTTAGGTCCGAAGAACCGCCCAGTCGTGGTGAAAAATCAGAAAGGGAGATCGACAGGATAAGGCACCCAAATCTGAAACCCGTCTAGCAGAGGCAATAGCCAGCAGAAACAAAACCTTAAGAGTAGGCCACTTAAAGTCCGCAGACTCAAGAGGTTCAAACGGAGACTCTTGCAAGGCCTCCAGAACATCCGACAAATACCAAGGAGCCACAGGCGGGACATAGGGAGGTTGAATCCGTAACACACCCTGAGTGAATGTATGAACATCAGGTAGAGTCGCAATTTTTCTCTGAAACCAAACCAACAAGGCAGAAATATGAACCTTGATGGAGGCCAGGCGAAGGCCCAAGTCCAGGCCCTGTTGTAGGAAGGCCAAAAGTTTGTCCGTACTAAACTTGTAAGCATCATGATTATTAGCTGCGCACCAAGCAAAGAAAGAATTCCAGACCCTATGATAAATCCGAGCCTTCAACATGGTTTGAATGACTGCCTCAGAAAATCCTTTGGTCCTCAGAACAGAAGCTTCAAGAGCCACGCCGTCAAAGCCAGCCTGGCCAAATCCTGGTATACACAAGGGCCCTGAACAAGGAGATCTAGGTGTTGCGGAAGTAGAAGAGGCGCTCTATTGAAAGACCCTGTAGGTCTGAGAACCAATTCCATCTGGGCCACGCTGGGGCGATCAGAAGCAGGAGTCCTCCTTCTTGTTTGAACATCCTTATCACTCTGGGCAGAAGTGACACCGGAGGGAACACGTATGGCAGCCGAAAGTTCCATGGAATTGCCAGTGCGTCCACGAACGCTGCTTGAGGATCCCTTGTCCTTGCTCTGGAGACCGGTACCTTGTGATTGTGTTGAGACGCCATCAGGTCCACGTCTGGTATGCCTCACTTGTCCACTAGGAGTTGAAATACTATTGGATGGAGGCTCCACTCTCCAGCATATATGTCCCGACGACTGAGGAAGTCCACTTCCCAGTTTAGGACCCCCGGAAAGAACACTGCCGATATGGCTGGCAAATGGCGTTCTGCCCACTGAAGAATCTTTGACACTTCCATCATTGCCATGCGGCTTAGAGTGCCGCCTTGATGATTTATGTATGCCACCGTGGTGGCGTTGTCTGACTGTACTTGAACAGGCCTGTTCTGTATGAGATGCTGGGCCAGGGTCAGAGTATTGAACACCGCCCGCAATTCCAGAATGTTTATTGGGAGGAGAGACTTTTCCTTGGTCCACCGTCCCTGAAGGGAGTGTTGCTCCAACACCGCACCCCAACCTCTCTGACTGGCATCCGTCATCAGAAGGACTCAGTTGGATATGTAGAAGGGAGGACCCCTGCTCAATAGTTTGTCCTGGAGCCACCAGTCCAGTGACCGACGAACCTCCGGAGACAAGGAGATCACGTGAGACCTGATCCGGTGAGGCAGGCCATCCCACTTGGCAAGAATCAATCTCTGACAGAGGGCGGTAATGAAATTGAGCGCACTCCACCATGTCGAAAGCCGACACCATGAGGCCTAGTACTTGCATCACTGAGTAAATCGACACACGTGGACGAGAAAGGAAGCATCAAATTCTGTCCTGAAGGCTCAGGACCTTCTCCTGAGACAAGAACAACCGCTGGTTGTGAGTATCCAACAATGCCCCCAGGTGCACCATGCTCTGAAAAGGGACCAGGGAAGATTGCTTCTAGTTGATGAGCCACCCGTGGGCTTGCAGAAACTGGACCGTCAGATCCAGATGACGGAGGAGAATTTCTGGGGAATTCGCCAGATTTAGCAGGTCATCTAGATACGGTAGCATCCTCACACCCAGACGGCGGAGTAAAGCCGTCATTACCGCCATGACCTTCGTGAAGACCCGCGGAGCCGTGGTCAAACCAAAAGGTAAAGCCCGAAATTGATAATGGAGGTTGCCAATAGCAAACCGCAGGTACTGCTGATGCAACATGGCAATAGGAATATGTAGGTAAGCATCCTGTATGTCCAGGCAGACCATATAGTCACCAGGTTCCAAAGCCAGAACAATAGAGCAAAGAGTTTCCATCCAAAACTTGGAGACTCTCACAAATTTGTTCAAGGACTTGAGGTTGAGAATGGGCCGGGAGGAACCATTCGGTTTCGGGACTAGGAATAGCGGTGAATAGTACCCCTTGCCTGTCTGAGCCAGAGGCACCTGTACTACCACTCCTGTGTTCAGGAGGGATTGTACCACCATATGAAGAGTTTTTGCCTTCACCTGATCCGAAGGGATGTCCGTCAGGAAAAATCGATGAGGGGGACGATTCTTAAAGGATATGGTGTATCCATGAGTGATGACTTCTCGCACCCAGATGTCGGAAGTGGTCTTCAACCATTCCTGGGTAAATCTTAGAAGTCGGCCTCCCACCCTGGGATACCCCAGGGGTAGGCCCGTCCCGTCATGCAGTAGGCTTGTCCGATTTGGAAGCAGGTTGATGGGCAGCCCAGGCACGTCTAGGTTTGAACTAAGTAGTTTTGGAAGTGCGAGCCTGTTTCGGGTATGCCTGACCCTTTGCTTTACCTGGAGGGTGAAAGGAACAAAAGGAAGTACTCTTAACCTTCGGGATCGAAGAAGCAGTACTAGGCAGACACGCCGTCATAGCAGAAGCTAAGTCAGCCACAATCTTGTTCAGATCTTCACCGAAAAGAATGTCTCCCTTAAAAGGGAGCACCTCCAGGGTTTTCTTAGAGTCCAGATCCACAGACCAGGACTGTAACCAGGGAATCCAGCGAGCCAAAATGGACGTAGTAGAATTCTTGGCCAGCAGAATACCAGCATCAGAGGCCGCCTCGTTACAGTAATGAGATGCTGTGACAATATACGAGAGGCATTGTCTAGCATTATCAGAAAAGTTGGAATGGCAGCTCTGCTTCCACCTTCTGAGCCCACGCTTCAATAGCTTCTGCAGCCCAAGTAGCTGCAATAGTGGGCCGATCACAGCTCCAAGGGTGTAAATGGCTTTTAAGCAACCCTCCTCACGCTTATCTGTCGGTTCTTTCAGAGCGGTGGTGTTTCCCAATTCTTACTTAACTCCACAGCAAGGGGATAGCAAACCAGCATCTTCTTGTGAGGTGTGAATTTTTTTCCTGGATTTTCCCAGGATTCCTGACGTATGTCAACTAAGTGGTCAGAATGAGGTAAAACTTGTTTAATAACCTTCTGACGTTTAAATCTATCTGGTGTCTTAGAGGTAACAACAGGTTCTGGGTCATCATCAATTTGAAGAATCAGCCTGATAGCCTCCAATAGGTCAGGAACATCCACCTGCGGAACAGATTCCCCATCAGAAGCATCTGGATCAGTGTCTGAGGGGTCAGTATATACGCCATCTTCATCAGACCAAGTGTCTGGAACATGGGTGGATTGTGAGGAAGTAATGGCCCGCTTAGAGGAGCCCTTGGTCTTAGGCGGGCGAGGGTTAGGTTTTTGTTTGTTCAGTGAGTGATTCAATTGCTGTAACTGAGTGGACAGGAGATCTGCCCATGGCAGATTGACCGCAGGGACAAAATGTGGCTGTACCGGCACGTGAGGTCCCATAGGGGGCGTAAGTCTAGTTACCAGTGTATTCAGTAGAGTGGAGAAAGTAGCCCAAGGCGGGTCATTATGAACCCCCGTTGCCACGGCCCTACTGGGGGGTAGGGAACCCCCAGAACCTGAACCCTCCGCTGCTATGTTTTTCTCTAATGTGTCTGCGTCCTCACCACCACACATAGTGGGATCAGCCACAGCACCGTCGCCCCTTGAAGCTGACATATCTGAAAGCGTAAATCACAGGCAACACAGTACAATATCAGCAGAATAATACCTGACCAAGAACCACCTGTGCAGTTGAAAGCACAGCAGAGGATTCAAGAGGTATATAGTGACTGAAACTCACAGAGATAAAACGAGATTTATGGTAAGAACTTATCGTTGTTAAATCTCTTTCTGCAAGGTACACTGGGTTCCACAGAGAATAACATCGGGGTGTAGAGTTGGATCTTTATCCAAGGCACCAACATGCTAAAAGCTTTGACTGTTCCCAGAATGCATAGCGCCACCTCCTCTATAACCCCACCTCCGTGCACAGGAGCTCAGTTTTGTTAACCAGCCCAATGCAATACAAGGCAAAAAGAGACGACAACCGTTAGTAGCCACATACACCACATTCTCACGACAGGAGAAGGTGTCAGTGACTAATGCCATACAAACCCAAAGAAGCTAAGTGCAACAGGGCGGGCGCCCTGTGGAACCCAGTGTACCTCGCAGAAAGAGATTTAACAAAGGTAAGTTCTTACCATAAATCTCCTTTTCTGCAGCGGGGTACACTGGGTTCCACAGGGAATAACATCGGGGATGTCCTAAAGCAGTTCCTCATGGGAGGGGACACACTGTAGCACTGTAGCGGGCACAAGAACCCAGCGTCCAAAGGAAGCATCCTGGGAGGCGGAAGTATCGAAGGCATAGAACCTTCTGAACGTGTTCACTGAGGACCACGTAGCCGCCTTGCACAATTGTTCAAGGGTCGCACCACGGCGGGCCGCCCAAGAAGGTCCAACAGACCGAGTAGAATGGGCTTTGATGGTAGAATAAGCATGTGCAATCACCATTCTAATCCATCTGGCCATGGTCTGCTTATTCGCAGTCCAGCCAGGTTTGTGAAAACCAAAAAGGACAAAGAGAGAATCAGACTTCCGAATGGAAGCTGTCCTCTTTACATAGATACGGAGAGCCCGTACCACATCCAAAGACCGCTCTTTGGACGACAAATCAGTAGAGATAAAGGCCGGAACCACAATCTCTTGGTTAAGGTGGAAAGAAGACACCACCTTAGGTCCGAAGAACCGCCCGGTCATGGTGAAAAATCAGAAAGGGAGACCGACAGGATAAGGCACCCAAATCTGAAACCCGTCTAGCAGAGGCAATAGCCAGCAGAAACAAAACCTTAAGAGTAAGCCACTTAAAGTCCGCAGACTCAAGAGGTTCAAACGGAGACTCTTGCAAGGCCTCCAGAACATCCGACAAATACTAAGGAGCAGGAAGGGGAGTATTCCTGCACAACCAGTTGTTAAAATTACCTCAGTGGTGTCTCACTAAGTACTTAGAACCAGCAATAAAGAAGATCGTTAATATAGATAATCGTGGTTTAATCAATCTGCTGGTGGTGCTCCCCGAGGTAAATGACAAGTAAATCACAAAAGCAAGTTGTTCCTTGAAAGGGATCAGGGAACAGAGAAGTAAACCTCTTTGTGGGGGCACTCTTATAGTTGTAAATATGATAATTATTAAAACATAACTTTTATTTGTTTTAAAGTAAGATATAGTGTTTGTTTTTTCTTAAACAGGGTTTTTAATGTAATTTTTTGGATATTTTTATGTATTTCTTTAAAATTAAAGCAAAAAAGGTGAGTATATTAATTCCCATGTAGTTGAGGTTTTTTATTTGGACAATTCCAACCTCTATATGTGGGTTTTACCCATGGGTGAAAATATTGTAAGCTGTGTAGCAAATAGATAATGCACAGCAAAATAATTAAAGAAAGAAAAAATTAGAAAAAATTAATTAATTAAAAGTGGTCAAAGTAATCTTATGACCACAATGGCACTGTAATAATTTAGACGGAGCTGTTTGCCTGCAGCATATTTCCCAAGGTGTCAGCTGGAAGGATTATAACATTTGAAATAGTGGAAGAGCCAAATATGCCCGTTACAGTTAGTAACAAATTATCAGTCACATAATAATCTCCAGAGTATTCACTAAATATAATTATACGGACATTGAACAGATAGTATATTTGTTTCCTGTTGGGAGGAAAGGAGGAAGAGCCGGAAAGAGCAGTTCTGTATAAATAACAAAACTTATATCAAGTCACAATGTATCAGGATTATTTCTTCTGTAATCTAAAACTATTATTGGTCCATCTGGAGCATATCATTTGCTGAAAAAACAATTATGATACTTTGAATGAGCTCAGTTCCCCTGTATACGAAGGGTATATTGTATAAATGTGTCATATGTAACTTGGTGGTCTGATTCTTTGAAAAAGTGACACAATGATGACAGATTCAAACATTTGCATTGAACTCAGTCCTCCTGTGAGTAAATTAACCTGAAGTGCTGACTTAGTGCAAAATGGCTCTGATTTAACATATGCTTAACCAATGATACTTTGATGCAATATCGGTCATTGGGTAAGATTAACACATTAATAATAAACAAGAAACCTTGTGGATAGTAAAGTAGCCCGTCCCGTGTGTCTGACTAACTTCTGCTGCCTTCCCATGTGCGTGCTGGCACACAGTAAATGGGAGGTGAGAGAGTTAATCAGGCGGCGGCGGGCTGAAGGAAGAAAGAGTGATTCTGCTGTCGTCCGCTGCGGCACCCCTCAGCCCTGTTAACAGGATGTCATTGCAGGGTTTGACAGGTGATGCCGTGCAGGCGATGAGAGCACACTGAATACCTAGCGGGGAGAGAGTGTCCCCGTATGTAGCAGCCTCGGCAAGCGTCTCCGTCAGCGCCAATGGTCCGGTCCCAGTGACGTATAGCGGGATTTCCGGAAACAGCGTCACATGACGCTCAGGAACAGATACTGGACGTACGTTTCACCCTCAGCAAGGGCTTGATCACCATCCGCCTATCTGATGTTCCCCTTCATGGGGATTATATATGGTCAGCCTGATCGTCATTGGTTAGAATTAAATGGCAGAAAAACTGTCCAGTGTGCAATTGATTAAGTTAATGAGGTGAAGTCAAGTCGCTATGTCTGAAAGCGCAGTTGGTAAACTGATTAATAGCCAATGTCAGTAATCAAGTGTATATTAGTTATCAGAGAATAATTAGAGAGGGAAGAGAAATGGAAATTGAACAAGGGACAAGATGAGAGATATAAATATAAATAATAAATGTCCTAATGAATCTATAAATGAAAAAATTAATTTGATTTTGAAGAGTGTGAGATACGATCTTGTGACCCTGCACTAGTAATTTGGCTGTGGGCAAGACACTATACCGTGTGGCTACAGAGCTATCTTTTTGTAAACATATGACCAGTTGTGCAAATGGAAGTGTAACATAATAACAAAGAGAGTAATAAAAACGGGATAGAAAATATATGTATATATCTCTGTATATTAGGCATTTCATGCAGAGAGGGAACAATCAAAATTTATTAATTAGATGAGGATTGAACTAAAGACTTAGCCATATTGCCACGGATTTAAAATCTCAGAATTCGGACCTATGACCTAGCGGTAGTAATTTAGACTATAGGCGAGAGGCCATACCACATGGCTATGGACCTACTTTTGTATAGTTAAATAGGAGGTAGTGCAGATATATAATAAATTTGATATAATATGTTCGAAAGGTGACAAGTAGAAATGAATATAGACTGAGTGTAAATATATAGAGAAGAGTAGGTATAAAATTATGCCTAGAGTATTGAAAATTTGTTAAGGTTTCTAACGAGGAATGAAATAAGAATGAAATATAATGAGATTAGAAAAGTGATTATCTGTTGATGGGCGGGTATCATGCCACGCGGACTGCCACAAGTCTCAAGTTTGTGACCTCGCAGTGATAGTCTAGACTGTAAGCGAGGAAATGGGCTTAATGACTAAATGGTCATCTCTATATTATTTAATTATGGAGATAGAGATTATAATGTTAATTGTTGCCCGTATGGCCATTTATGTTTGTGTTCAATGTTCAAGATAAACTTATATTTTAATACAGCATGTACAAATTAAGGAAAAAAGTATAAAAAGGGAAGAAAAAGAAAAAGAGAGAGGGGAAGATCAGGGAGATAGTTTTATTCTCATAAAAATGGATGAGAGTGTTGAGTATAATTTGAATTAGGACAGAAGTACAGGGGAGGATTGTTTGGAAAAGATAGTCATGGTTATATGTTCAGGAATGCACCGTAATTAATGTTCTCATTAAGGCCCATTGGGGATATGGAGCCCAATCTAAAGATCCACTGGCTTTCCCGTCTGAGGAGCTCCTTTTGAAGATCACCGCCTCTTATGCCCAAATTGATTTTTTCAAGTCCAAAGACTCGTAGGTCCTCTGAGGACTTTCCATGTGTCTTGTAGAAATGCCTGGCCACTGTCGTTAATGGTTTGAATTTGTTGATATCCGCTTCTGCATTACGTATCGTCCCGATGTGTTCCAGGATGCGTTGTTTAAGCATCCTGGATGTCATCCCGACATAGTAGATGTTACACGTGCATGTAATGCAGTAGATAACATTTTTTGTCCTACAATTAAAGAAATCTGTGATGATATGTTCTGAGCCGTATTTGTCCTGTATGGTAGTTTGTAAATGGATGTATTTGCAGATTTTGCATGATCCACATGGAAAACTACCCCGAACTGAGGGTTGTCGGGGATGTTTCTCTTCAAAGTGGCTCTTCACCAATCTATCTTTGAGATTCGGTGATCTCCTCCAACTCATGGAGACTTGTTCTTTTAGGACCTTTTCCAAATCATTATCTAGGAGTAGAATGGGCCAGTGTTTCTGAATGATTTGTTTGATTTCTTGCCACTCTGTACAGAAGTTGCCGACAAATCTAAATTCCTTATCTCCCTTCTGTTGTTTCTTTTCTCTGAAAATCAGACTCTCTCTATCCGTACGCTCCACTTCTCTTCTGGCTTTCTTGATTAGTCTATGACTATATCCCCTCTCTTTGAGTCTGCTGGTTAACTCCATGCTTTGTTTTTGAAAATTGCATTTGTCCGAGCAGTTTCTTTTAAGCCTCAAGAATTCACCCTTGGGGATATTCTTTACAGTCGGAGGAAAATGGGAGCTGGATTGATGAAGTAATGAGTTAGTGGCTGTTAGTTTCCGAAAGAGTTCTGTGGCAAGATACCCTTCACTGGTACGGTATATAGATAAATCCAGGAAGGAGACTCTGTCTTTATTAATGACATATGTGAATTTCAAATTCAGATCGTTTGCGTGCAGATCCTGGACAAAGTCCTCAAATGTTTTCTCGTCTCCGTCCCAGATGACCAGGATGTCATCTATATACCGCAACCACATCAAAACTCTTCTGGTATGATGGTCATTATAGTCGGAGAAAACTTTGGGAACCACCAACCGAGAAATAAGTTTGCGTACGTGGGAGCACAAGCTGCCCCCATAGCCGTGCCCCTCGTTTGTACGTAGAATCTATTGTTAAATGTGAAATAATTATTATTTAAGACGAAATGTAAGAGGTCCAAAAGAAATTGATGAAAGTCACTTGTACCCTCTATGTCCAAGAAGTATTTGATGGCATGAATTCCTTTCTGATGGTCAATCGATGTGTATAATGATTCCACATCCATGCTTATCAGAAGTTGGTTGTCCTCCAACCGTACATCATGGATCTTTTTCAAGACGTCAGTAGTGTCTTGTACGTAAGAAGGTAAGGCAGCCACAAGATGTCTAAGGTGAATATCAATAAACGTACTGGCTTGCTCCAACAGGCCTCCAATCCCAGAGACAATTGGCCTACCAGGAGGGTGGGTAAGGCTCTTGTGCATCTTTGGGAGAAGATAGAACGTCGGTACCCTAGGGTTAGTTACTCTTAGGTATTCGAGTTCAGTTTTTGTAATTGTACCTTCCCTAAATGCTTTCTCAATCAGTCTAATATACAGAGTTAGGATGTTGTCTGTTGGGTTAAAGATGGATCTTCTATAGCAGTCAGGCGGGACATAGGGAGGTTGAATCTGTAACACACCCTGAGTGAATGTATGAACATCAGGTAGAGTCGCAATTTTTCTCTGAAACCAAACCAACAAGGCAGAAATATGAACCTTGATGGAGGCCAGGTGAAGACCCAAGTCCAGGCCCTGTTGCAGGAAGGAGAAAAGTTTGTCCGTACTAAACTTGTAAGCATCATGATTATTAGCTGCGCACCAAGCAAAGAAAGAATTCCAGACCCTATGATAAATCCGAGCCTTCAAAATGGTTTGAATGACTGCCTCAAAAAATTCTTTGGCCCTCAGAACAGAAGCTTCAAGAGCCACGCCGTCAAAGCCAGCCTGGCCAAATCCTGGTATACACAAGGGCCCTAAACGAGGAGATCTATGCATTGCGGAAGTAGAAGAGGCGCTCTATCGAAAGACCCTGTAAGTCTGAGAACCAATTCCGTCTGGGCCACGCTGGGGCGATCAGAAGCAGGAGTCCTCCTTCTTGTTTGAACATCCTTATCACTCTGGGCAGAAGTGACACCGGAGGGAACACGTACGGCGGCCTAAAGTTCCATGGAATTGCCAGTGCGTCCACGAACGCTGCTTGAGGATCCCTTGTCCTTGCTCCGGAGACCGGTACCTTGTGATTGTGTTGAGACGCCATCAGGTCCACGTCTGGTAGGCCTCACTTGTCCACTAGGAGTTGAAATACTATTAGATGGAGGCTCCACTCTCCAGCGTATATGTCCCGACAACTGAGGAAGTCCGCTTCCCAGTTTAGGACCCCCGGAAAGAACACTGCCGATATGGCTGGCAAATGGCGTTCTGCCCACTGAAGAATCTTTGACACTTCCATCATTGCCATGCGGCTTCGAGTGCCGCCTTGATGATTTATGTACGCCACCGTGGTGGCATTGTCTGACTGTACTTGAACAGGCCTGTTCTGTATGAGATGCTGGGCCAGGGTCAAAGTATTGAACACCGCCCGCAATTCCAGAATGCTTATTGGGAGGAGAGACTTCTCCTTGGTCCACCGACCCTGAAGGGAGTGTTGCTCCAACACCGCGCCCCAACCTTTCTGACTGGCATCCGTTATCAGAAGGACTCAGTTGGATATGTAGAAGGGAGGACCCCTGCTCAATCGTTTGTCCTGGAGCCACCAGTCCAGTGACCGACGAACCTCCGGAGACAAGGAGATCACGTGAGACCTGATCCGGTGAGGCAGGCCATCCCACTTGGCAAGAATCAATCTCTGCAGAGGGCGGTAATGAAATTGAGCGCACTCCACCATGTCGAATGCCGACACCATGAGGCCTAGTACTTGCATCACTGAGTAAATCGACACACGTGGACGAGAAAGGAAGCATCAAATTCTGTCCTGAAGGCTCAGGACCTTCTCCTGAGACAAGAACAACCGCTGGTTGTGAGTATCCAACAATGCCCCCAGGTGCACCATGCTCTGAAAAGGGACCAGGGAAGATTGCTTCCAGTTGATGAGCCACCCGTGGGCTTGCAGAAACTGGACCGTCAGATTCAGATGACGGAGGAGAATTTCTGGGGAATTCGCCAGATTCAGCAGGTTGTCCAGATACGGTAGGATCCTGACACCCTGACGGCGGAGTAAAGCCATCATTACCGCCATGACCTTCATGAAGACTCGCGGAGCCGTGGTCAAACCAAAAGGTAAAGCCCAAAATTGATAATGGAGGTTGTCAATAGCAAACCGCAGGTACTGCTGATGCAACATGGCAATAGGAATATGCAGGTAAGCATCCTGTATGTCCAGGGAGACCATATAATCCCCAGGTTCCAAAGCCAGAACAATAGAGCGAAGAATTTCCATACGAAACTTGGAGACTCTCACATATGTTCAAGGACTTGAGGTTGAGAATGGGCCGAGAGGACCCATTCAGTTTCGGGACTAGGAATAGCGGTGAATAGTACCCCTTGCCTCTCTGAGGGCGGACTTCTCAGTCAGACGCCATCTCTTTTCTCGTGACGGATTGCACCTGACTGAGGAGGGGGCAGAGGTGTTGGGGGGAAGGATGGTTAGAAGGTTGGAGGAGATTTTAAACTAGGAGCCTGGGGGGAGGGTTTAGCTAGAAACTACGGGTCATTCAGTGAGAATAGTGGGGATGGCGGTAGTAAACCAAATGGGGAGAAGTTGGGGGGAGGGTAAGAGCAGGTGGTAAGGTTACTAACATGGGTACTAAAAGAGATTTTACCAAAGCACTAACCAATGACGATTACAGGTCATCATTGCAACATAAGGTGAAAGATGTCCCTAACGCAAGGGAAAATACATATCTTAGTTGTATGTATGTAAACGCCAGAAGCATTACTGGTAAAAAGGGTGAACTAGAAATACTTGCAGCAAGTAAACAGTATGATATTATAGGCATTACTGAAACTTGGTGGGACGAATCTCATGATTGGACAGTCAATCTAGAGGGCTATACACTGTTTAGGAGAGACAGACTAAATAAAAAGGGTGGAGGGGTGTGTCTTTACGTAAAGCCGTTTTTAAAACCTGATATACGGGAAGATATTCAGGAGGGGACTGTAGACACTGTCGAGACATTATGGGTAATAATTGCATGCGGGGAAAAAGGAATAAAAAAGTTAGTATTGGGTGTATGCTATAGGCCGCCTGGTATCAACGCATCTGATGAGGAATTGTTACTAAAGCAAATTGAAAGAGCAGCAGGAGTAGGAGACATAGTAGTGATGGGAGATTTTAACTATCCAGAGATAAACTGGAAAAACGATTCATGTGATACTGCTAGGGGCAATATGTTTTTAAACACACTTAATGATAACTACTTAGTTCAACTAATTGAAGAACCAACTAGGTACAATGCAATCTTAGACCTGATATTAACAAACAATGGGGATTTGGTATCAGGTATTAAAGTAGGGAAACCCATAGGAAACAGCGACCACAATATGGTCACATTCAATATCAGTTTCCATAAACAGCCCTATACTGGCTCAACTAGGACTCTAAACTTTAGCCAAGCAAATTTTGAAAAGATGAGGGTATTTTTCAGGCATATTGAATGGGAAGGTTTGTTTTTAGAAAAAAATACTACAGAGAAATGGGAGGTACTAAAATTCCTGCTAGCTAAAAATACACTCAAATTTATTCCTACAAGCAGCAAAAAAAGGAATAAAAATCATAAACCGATGTGGCTTAACAAAAAGATTAAGGAACTTATGGGCAAGAAAAAGCGAGCATTTAAAAAATACAAATCTGACGGGGAAGCAGAGTCATTTCAGCACTATAAGGAATGTAACAAAATAAGCAAAAAGGAAATAAGAGCGGCTAAAGTAGAAACTGAAAAACTAGTAGCAAAGGAAAGCAAAGCGAATCCCAAAAAATTCTTTAAATACATTAATAGCAAGAGATTAAATAAGGAGAGTATAGGCCCTTTAAAAGACAAGTTGGGAGTCTTAAGCAAAAATGATAATGACATAGCGGACACACTAAATGAGTTTTTTTCAACAGTATTTACTAGAGAGGACCCAATTCAGGGACTAACATATAATCTCAATAATGAGAATATCCCACTGATAGGTACTTATTTAAGCGATGAAGTAGTCTGTGACCGATTAAAACATTTATTGATTAATAAGTCACCAGGTCCCGATGGTATTCACCCAAGGGTTCTAATGGAGCTTCATTCTGAACTTGCAAAACCGCTATTTTTGATCTTTAAGGATTCAGTAATATCAGGTATGGTTCCCAAAGGCTGGCGTATAGCGGAAGTAAAGCCTATATTCAAAAAGGGAAGTAAAGCTGAACCAGGTAATTATAGACCAGTTAGTCTTACATCTATAGTGGGGAAAGTATTGGAAGGTATTCTAAGAGATAGTATTCAGAAGTTCCTTGAAGTCAATAAGGTCATTAAAAGGAATCAACATGGGTTTATGAAGGACAGATCCTGTCAAACCAACTTACTTGGCTTTTATGAAACAGTGAGCGCAAACCTAGATCAGGGTAAAGAGGTGGATGTAATCTTTTTAGATTTTGCCAAAGCGTTCGATACTGTACCACACATGAGACTTATCTACAAGCTACAAGAATAAGGGCTAGGAAGCACAATATGCACTTGGGTCAAAAACTGGTTAGATAATAGGGAGCAGCGCGTTGTGGTTAATGGATCTTTTTCAACTTGGACTGAAGTGCTAAGTGGTGTGCCGCAAGGCTCAGTATTAGGACCACTATTGTTCAATATTTTCATTAACGACCTAACAGAAGGTCTAGAGCAGTGGTGGCCAAACAGTCGATCGCGATCGACTGGTCGATCGCGGACATGCGACCAGTCGATCGCGATCCGCCGCCCAGCCACCCGAAGCCGCGCCTCTCCTGCCCTCCGCTCCCGCTCTGTCTCCTCACAGTCTGACGGCCGAGTGTATAGCTCAAATCAGGTGCCGGTTCGTTAGCCAATGAGAGCTCGCGGACCGGCACCTGATTTGAGCCATACACGCTGCCGTCAGACTGAGGAGGCAGAACGGGAGCAGCAGGCAGGAGAGGCGCGCGCTGCGCTCACCACACACCAACGGTGAGCTGTTCTATAATCTATACATGTCTGGCACTGTGGGGTCATGTGTGGCACTGGGGGCATATCTGGCTCTGCGGGCACATGGCACTGTGGGGGCATGTCTGGCACTGTGGGGTCATGTGTGGCACTGGGGGAATATCTGGCTCTGCGGGCACATGGCACTGTGGGGGCATATCTGGCACTGGGGGCATATCTGGCACTGTGGGGCATGTCTGGCACTGTGGGGTCATGTGTGGCACTGGGGGCATATCTGGCTCTGCGGGCACATGGCACTGTGGGGGCATATCTGGTACTGTGGGGGCATGTCTGGCACTGTGGGGTCATGTGTGGCACTGGGGGAATATCTGGCTCTGCGGGCACATGGCACTGTGGGGGCATATCTGGCACTGGGGGCATATCTGGCACTGTGGGGGCATGTCTGGCACTTTGGGGTCGTGTGTGGCACTGGGGGCATATGTCTCTGCGGGCACATGACACTGTGGGGGCATGTCTGGCACTGTGGGGTCATGTGTGGCACTGGGGGAATATCTGGCACTGCGGGCACATGGCACTGTGGGGGCATATCTGGCACTGTGGGGGCATATCTGTAATCTGGCGCTGTGGGGGCATATCTGTATCTGGCACTGTGGGGTCATATGTGGCACTGGGCATATCTGGCTCTGTGGGCACATGGCACTGTGGGGGCATATCTGTATCTGGCAGTGTGGGGGCATATCTGGCACTGTGGGGTCATATGTGGCACTGGGCATATCTGGCTCTGCGGGCACATGGCACTGTGGGGGCATATCTGGCACTGTGGGCACATGGCACTGTGGGGGCATGTGTATCTGGCACTGTGGGGGCATATCTGGCACTGTGGGGGCATGTGTATCTGGCACTGGGGGCATATGTGTTTGAGGTTTTTACCTGTGGGGGCCAATGTGTTATTTTGCGTGAGGTAGTCATTACACTCTGCGCAGCAAGGCTACGTCCCTTTTTTTTTGTTATACCACGCCCATTTTTAGTTATAGCACGCCCACTTTTTGTTATGCCACGCCCCTTTTTTTGCGCGCGCGCCTGCGGCGCGCGCTATTATTCCTCCTAGGTAGATCACAAAAGCTTTTTAGCTTTCACAGTAGATCACCGACTCCAAAAGTCTGGCCACCCCTGGTCTAGAGCGTATGGTGTCAATTTTTGCAGATGATACCAAATTGTGTAAAGTTATAAATGCGGAGGGGGATGCTGAGTCGCTTCAGAATGACTAAGTTAAATTAGAAGCTTGGGCAGCGAAATGGAGAATGTGCTTCAATACAGACAAGTGTAAGGTAATGCACTGTGGTAACAAGAACAAAAATAACACCTACCTACTAAATGGGTAAAATTAGGGGATTCTGTACTGGAAAAGGACTTAGGTGTCCTCATAGATAGCAAACTAAGCAGTAGTACCCAAAGTAGGACTGCAGCAAAGAAGGCTAATAAGATATTAGCATGCATAAGACGAGAGTATTATACCCCCGTTATATAAATCACTTGTGAGGCCACACCTTGAATACTGTGTACAATTCTGGGCACCTTACTACAAAAAGGATATCCTGGAGCTAGAAAAGGTTCAAAGGCGGGCGATCAAACTAATTAAGGGTATGGAGACGCTGGAATACGAGGAAAGGCTTGCAAGACTAGGCATGTTAACACTGGAAAAGAGGAGATTAAGAGGGGACATGATCAACATTTACAAATATATAAGGGGACAATATACAGATCTTGCGCAGGACCTGTTTTTGGTTAGATCAACACAGAGAACTTGTGGACACTCGCTCAGGTTAGAGGAGAGGAGATGCCACACAATACGGCGTAAAGGCTTTTTTTACGGTAAGGACGATACGTGTTTGGAATTCTCTGCCTGAGGGAGTTGTAATGGCCAACTCAGTCAACACCTTTAAGAATGGGTTAGATAAATTCCTAATGGATAAGGATATCCAGGGTTACGGGGCATAGTCACGCACAATGGTTATTATAAAAAAGAGGGGTTAATCGGAACGGCAGTCAGCAACTTCAGTCAAAATTTTATACAAAATAATCGTGCATAGGAGACCACAAATAGATTGAACCCGATGGACAATTGTCTTTTTTCAACATAGATACTATGTTACTATGTTACTATGTACTATCACTCCTGAGTGGTTCAATTGCTGCAACTGAGAGGACAGTTGATCTGCCCAAGGCGGATTAACCACAGGGACAATAAGCGGTTGTACCGGCACAGGAGGTCCCATAGGGGGCACAACAAGTCTAGTCACTAGCATACTTAATAACGTGGAGAAAGTAGCCCAAGGTGTGTCATTATGAACCCCCGTTGCTACAGTTCCACTGGGGGGTAGGGAACCCCCAGAACCTGAACCCTCCGCTGCTATGTTTTCCTCTAATATGTCTGCAGCGTCACCACCACGCAATGTGGGATCAGCCCCAGCTCCGTCGCCCCTTGTATCTGACATGTTTGAAAGCTCAATTCACGGGCAACCCAGTACAATATCAGCAGCCTTAAAAAGAACCCCCTGTGCATAGAGATGAGCGGGTTCGGTTTCTCTGAATCCGAACCCGCCAGAACTTCATGTTTTTTTTCACGGGTCCGAGCGACTCGGATCTTCCCGCCTTGCTCGGTTAACCCGAGCGCGCCCGAACGTCATCATGACGCTGTCGGATTCTCGCGAGGCTCGGATTCTATCGCGAGACTCGGATTCTATATAAGGAGCCGCGCGTCGCCGCCATTTTCACACGTGCATTGAGATTGATAGGGAGAGGACGTGGCTGGCGTCCTCTCCGTTTAGAATTAGAATAGATTAGAGAGACACTTGATTTACTAATTTTGGGGAGCATTAGGAGTACTCAGTAGTGTACAGTGCAGAGTTTTGCTGATAGTGACCAGTGACCACCACTTTTATTTATAATCCGTTCTCTGCCTGAAAAAAGCGATACACAGCACACAGTGACTCAGTCACATACCATATCTGTGTGCACTGCTCAGGCTCAGGCCAGTGTGCTGCATCATCTATTATCTATATATAATATTATATATATCTGTCTGACTGCTCAGCTCACACAGCTTATAATTGTGGGGGAGACTGGGGAGCACTACTGCAGTGCCAGTTATAGGTTATAGCAGGAGCCAGGAGTACATAATATATTATATAGTGAGTGACCACCAGACACACAGTGCAGTTTATTTAATATATCCGTTCTCTGCCTGAAAAAAGCGATACACACAGTGACTCAGTCAGTCACATACCATATCTGTGTGCACTGCTCAGGCTCAGGCCAGTGTGCTGCATCATCTATATATATTATATATCTGTCTGACTGCTCAGCTCACACAGCTTATAATTGTGGGGGAGACTGGGGAGCACTACTGCAGTGCCAGTTATAGGTTATAGCAGGAGCCAGGAGTACATAATATTATATTAAAATTAAACAGTGCACACTTTTGCTGCAGGAGTGCCACTGCCAGTGTGACTAGTGACCAGTGACCTGACCACCAGTATATAATATTAGTAGTATACTATCTCTTTATCAACCAGTCTATATTAGCAGCAGACACAGTACAGTGCGGTAGTTCACGGCTGTGGCTACCTCTGTGTCGGCACTCGGCAGCCCGTCCATAATTGTATATACCACCTAACCGTGGTTTTTTTTTCTTTCTTTATACATACATACTAGTTACGAGTATACTATCTCTTTATCAACCAGTCTATATATTAGCAGCAGACACAGTACAGTGCGGTAGTTCACGGCTGTGGCTACCTCTGTGTCGGCACTCGGCAGCCCGTCCATAATTGTATATACCACCTAACCGTGGTTTTTTTTTCTTTCTTTATACATACATACTAGTTACGAGTATACTATCTCTTTATCAACCAGTCTATATATTAGCAGCAGACACAGTACAGTGCGGTAGTTCACGGCTGTGGCTACCTCTGTGTCGGCACTCGGCAGCCCGTCCATAATTGTATATACCACCTAACCGTGGTTTTTTTTTCTTTCTTTATACATACATACTAGTTACGAGTATACTATCTCTTTATCAACCAGTCTATATTAGCAGCAGACACAGTACAGTGCGGTAGTTCACGGCTGTGGCTACCTCTGTGTCGGCACTCGGCAGCCCGTCCATAATTGTATATACCACCTAACCGTGCTTTTTTTTTCTTTCTTTATACATACATACTAGTTACGAGTATACTATCTCTTTATCAACCAGTCTATATATTAGCAGCAGACACAGTACAGTGCGGTAGTTCACGGCTGTGGCTACCTCTGTGTCGGCACTCGGCAGCCCGTCCATAATTGTATATACCACCTAACCGTGGTTTTTTTTTCTTTCTTTATACATACATACTAGTTACGAGTATACTATCTCTTTATCAACCAGTCTATATATTAGCAGCAGACACAGTACAGTGCGGTAGTTCACGGCTGTGGCTACCTCTGTGTCGGCACTCGGCAGCCCGTCCATAATTGTATATACCACCTAACCGTGGTTTTTTTTTCTTTCTTTATACATACATACTAGTTACGAGTATACTATCTCTTTATCAACCAGTCTATATATTAGCAGCAGACACAGTACAGTGCGGTAGTTCACGGCTGTGGCTACCTCTGTGTCGGCACTCGGCAGCCCGTCCATAATTGTATATACCACCTAACCGTGGTTTTTTTTTCTTTCTTTATACATACATACTAGTTACGAGTATACTATCTCTTTATCAACCAGTCTATATATTAGCAGCAGACACAGTACAGTGCGGTAGTTCACGGCTGTGGCTACCTCTGTGTCGGCACTCGGCAGCCCGTCCATAATTGTATATACCACCTAACCGTGGTTTTTTTTTCTTTCTTTATACATACATACTAGTTACGAGTATACTATCTCTTTATCAACCAGTCTATATATTAGCAGCAGACACAGTACAGTGCGGTAGTTCACGGCTGTGGCTACCTCTGTGTCGGCACTCGGCAGCCCGTCCATAATTGTATATACCACCTAACCGTGGTTTTTTTTTCTTTCTTTATACATACATACTAGTTACGAGTATACTATCTCTTTATCAACCAGTCTATATATTAGCAGCAGACACAGTACAGTGCGGTAGTTCACGGCTGTGGCTACCTCTGTGTCGGCACTCGGCAGCCCGTCCATAATTGTATATACCACCTAACCGTGGTTTTTTTTTCTTTCTTTATACATACATACTAGTTACGAGTATACTATCTCTTTATCAACCAGTCTATATATTAGCAGCAGACACAGTACAGTGCGGTAGTTCACGGCTGTGGCTACCTCTGTGTCGGCACTCGGCAGCCCGTCCATAATTGTATATACCACCTAACCGTGGTTTTTTTTTCTTTCTTTATACATACATACTAGTTACGAGTATACTATCTCTTTATCAACCAGTCTATATATTAGCAGCAGACACAGTACAGTGCGGTAGTTCACGGCTGTGGCTACCTCTGTGTCGGCACTCGGCAGCCCGTCCATAATTGTATACTAGTATCCAATCCATCCATCTCCATTGTTTACCTGAGGTGCCTTTTAGTTGTGCCTATTAAAATATGGAGAACAAAAATGTTGAGGTTCCAAAATTAGGGAAAGATCAAGATCCACTTCCACCTCGTGCTGAAGCTGCTGCCACTAGTCATGGCCGAGACGATGAAATGCCAGCAACGTCGTCTGCCAAGGCCGATGCCCAATGGCATAGTACAGAGCATGTCAAAACCAAAACACCAAATATCAGTAAAAAAAGGACTCCAAAGCCTAAAATAAAATTGTCGGAGGAGAAGCGTAAACTTGCCAATATGCCATTTACCACACGGAGTGGCAAGGAACGGCTGAGGCCCTGGCCTATGTTCATGGCTAGTGGTTCAGCTTCACATGAGGATGGAAGCACTCAGCCTCTCGCTAGAAAACTGAAAAGACTCAAGCTGGCAAAAGCACCGCAAAGAACTGTGCGTTCTTTGAAATCCCAAATCCACAAGGAGAGTCCAATTGTGTCGGTTGCGATGCCTGACCTTCCCAACACTGGACGTGAAGAGCATGCGCCTTCCACCATTTGCACGCCCCCTGCAAGTGCTGGAAGGAGCACCCGCAGTCCAGTTCCTGATAGTCAGATTGAAGATGTCAGTGTTGAAGTACACCAGGATGAGGAGGATATGGGTGTTGCTGGCGCTGGGGAGGAAATTGACCAGGAGGATTCTGATGGTGAGGTGGTTTGTTTAAGTCAGGCACCCGGGGAGACACCTGTTGTCCGTGGGAGGAATATGGCCGTTGACATGCCAGGTGAAAATACCAAAAAAATCAGCTCTTCGGTGTGGAGGTATTTCACCAGAAATGCGGACAACAGGTGTCAAGCCGTGTGTTCCCTTTGTCAAGCTGTAATAAGTAGGGGTAAGGACGTTAACCACCTCGGAACATCCTCCCTTATACGTCACCTGCAGCGCATTCATAATAAGTCAGTGACAAGTTCAAAAACTTTGGGTGACAGCGGAAGCAGTCCACTGACCAGTAAATCCCTTCCTCTTGTAACCAAGCTCACGCAAACCACCCCACCAACTCCCTCAGTGTCAATTTCCTCCTTCCCCAGGAATGCCAATAGTCCTGCAGGCCATGTCACTGGCAAGTCTGACGAGTCCTCTCCTGCCTGGGATTCCTCCGATGCATCCTTGCGTGTAACGCCTACTGCTGCTGGCGCTGCTGTTGTTGCCGCTGGGAGTCGATGGTCATCCCAGAGGGGAAGTCGTAAGCCCACTTGTACTACTTCCAGTAAGCAATTGACTGTTCAACAGTCCTTTGCGAGGAAGATGAAATATCACAGCAGTCATCCTACTGCAAAGCGGATAACTGAGTCCTTGACAACTATGTTGGTGTTAGACGTGCGTCCGGTATCCGCCGTTAGTTCACAGGGAACTAGACAATTTATTGAGGCAGTGTGCCCCCGTTACCAAATACCATCTAGGTTCCACTTCTCTAGGCAGGCGATACCGAGAATGTACACGGACGTCAGAAAAAGACTCACCAGTCTCCTAAAAAATGCAGTTGTACCCAATGTCCACTTAACCACGGACATGTGGACAAGTGGAGCAGGGCAGGGTCAGGACTATATGACTGTGACAGCCCACTGGGTAGATGTATGGACTCCCGCCGCAAGAACAGCAGCGGCGGCACCAGTACCAGCATCTCGCAAACGCCAACTCTTTCCTAGGCAGGCTACGCTTTGTATCACCGCTTTCCAGAATACGCACACAGCTGAAAACCTCTTACGGCAACTGAGGAAGATCATCGCGGAATGGCTTACCCCAATTGGACTCTCCTGTGGATTTGTGGCATCGGACAACGCCAGCAATATTGTGTGTGCATTAAATATGGGCAAATTCCAGCACGTCCCATGTTTTGCACATACCTTGAATTTGGTGGTGCAGAATTTTTTTAAAAACGACAGGGGCGTGCAAGAGATGCTGTCGGTGGCCAGAAAAATTGCGGGACACTTTCGGCGTACAGGCACCACGTACAGAAGACTGGAGCACCACCAAAAACTACTGAACCTGCCCTGCCATCATCTGAAGCAAGAAGTGGTAACGAGGTGGAATTCAACCCTCTATATGCTTCAGAGGTTGGAGGAGCAGCAAAAGGCCATTCAAGCCTATACAATTGAGCACGATATAGTAGGTGGAATGCACCTGTCTCAAGTGCAGTGGAGAATGATTTCAACGTTGTGCAAGGTTCTGATGCCCTTTGAACTTGCCACACGTGAAGTCAGTTCAGACACTGCCAGCCTGAGTCAGGTCATTCCCCTCATCAGGCTTTTGCAGAAGAAGCTGGAGGCATTGAAGAAGGAGCTAAAAGGGAGCGATTCCGCTAGGCATGTGGGACTTGTGGATGCAGCCCTTAATTCGCTTAACAAGGATTCACGGGTGGTCAATCTGTTGAAATCAGAGCACTACATTTTGGCCACCGTGCTCGATCCTAGATTTAAAGCCTACCTTGGATCTCTCTTTCCGGCAGACACAGGTCTGCTGGGGTTGAAAGACCTGCTGGTGACAAAATTGTCAAGTCAAGCGGAACGCGACCTGTCAACATCTCCTCCTTCACATTCTCCCGCAACTGGGGGTGCGAGGAAAAGGCTCAGAATTCCGAGCCCACCCGCTGGCGGTGATGCAGGGCAGTCTGGAGCGACTGCTGATGCTGACATCTGGTCCGGACTGAAGGACCTGACAACGATTACGGACATGTCGTCTACTGTCACTGCATATGATTCTCTCAACATTGATAGAATGGTGGAGGATTATATGAGTGACCGCATCCAAGTAGGCACGTCACACAGTCCGTACTTATACTGGCAGGAAAAAGAGGCAATTTGGAGGCCCTTGCACAAACTGGCTTTATTCTACCTAAGTTGCCCTCCCACAAGTGTGTACTCCGAAAGAGTGTTTAGTGCCGCCGCTCACCTTGTCAGCAATCGGCGTACGAGGTTACATCCAGAAAATGTGGAGAAGATGATGTTCATTAAAATGAATTATAATCAATTCCTCCGCGGAGACATTGACCAGCAGCAATTGCCTCCACAAAGTACACAGGGAGCTGAGATGGTGGATTCCAGTGGGGACGAATTGATAATCTGTGAGGAGGGGGATGTACACGGTGATATATCGGAGGGTGAAGATGAGGTGGACATCTTGCCTCTGTAGAGCCAGTTTGTGCAAGGAGAGATTAATTGCTTCTTTTTTGGGGGGGGTCCAAACCAACCCGTCATATCAGTCACAGTCGTGTGGCAGACCCTGTCACTGAAATGATGGGTTGGTTAAAGTGTGCATGTCCTGTTTTGTTTTTACAACATAAGGGTGGGTGGGAGGGCCCAAGGACAATTCCATCTTGCACCTCTTTTTTCTTTTCTTTTTCTTTGCATCATGTGCTGATTGGGGAGGTTTTTTTTGGAAGGGACATCCTGCGTGACACTGCAGTGCCACTCCTAGATGGGCCCGGTGTTTGTGTCGGCCACTAGGGTCGCTAATCTTACTCACACAGTCAGCTACCTCATTGCGCCTCTTTTTTTCTTTGCGTCATGTGCTGTTTGGGGAGGGTTTTTTGGAAGGGACATCCTGCGTGACACTGCAGTGCCACTCCTAGATGGGCCCGGTGTTTGTGTCGGCCACTAGGGTCGCTAATCTTACTCACACAGCTACCTCATTGCGCCTCTTTTTTTCTTTGCGTCATGTGCTGTTTGGGGAGGGTTTTTTGGAAGGGACATCCTGCGTGACACTGCAGTGCCACTCCTAGATGGGCCCGGTGTTTGTGTCGGCCACTAGGGTCGCTAATCTTACTCACACAGCTACCTCATTGCGCCTCTTTTTTTCTTTGCGTCATGTGCTGTTTGGGGAGGGTTTTTTGGAAGGGACATCCTGCGTGACACTGCAGTGCCACTCCTAGATGGGCCCGGTGTTTGTGTCGGCCACTAGGGTCGCTAATCTTACTCACACAGCTACCTCATTGCGCCTCTTTTTTTCTTTGCGTCATGTGCTGTTTGGGGAGGGTTTTTTGGAAGGGACATCCTGCGTGACACTGCAGTGCCACTCCTAGATGGGCCCGGTGTTTGTGTCGGCCACTAGGGTCGCTTATCTTACTCACACAGCGACCTCGGTGCAAATTTTAGGACTAAAAATAATATTGTGAGGTGTGAGGTATTCAGAATAGACTGAAAATGAGTGTAAATTATGGTTTTTGAGGTTAATAATACTTTGGGATCAAAATGACCCCCAAATTCTATGATTTAAGCTGTTTTTTAGTGTTTTTTGAAAAAAACACCCGAATCCAAAACACACCCGAATCCGACAAAAAAAATTCGGTGAGGTTTTGCCAAAACGCGTTCGAACCCAAAACACGGCCGCGGAACCGAACCCAAAACCAAAACACAAAACCCGAAAAATTTCAGGCGCTCATCTCTACCTGTGCAGTGTATGGGTGCAAACAGAGAATTCAAGAGGTACATGGTGACTGAAAATCACAGATTAAAATACACAGTAAGTATATCCTGTGAAACACCTAAATTAAACAATAACCGTGATGCATTTACCCCCCTCAGGGTACAGAATATAGGGATAGCAATCTGAGTGAGATACATAAAATAGAAGTCACGCAGCAGCTATATGCACACACACAGAGTCACATGTACAATGCAGAAATTATGACATGCAATAAAACTACACTGGACTAGCAATACAAAGTAATATTAAGTACAGCTATATAATCAATAGATATAACAATGCACAGTAAATACTGGATGTATATCACAGGGTACTTGTACTAAATAACCCTGACTAAATGCACTATTTCTTAACTAATACTGTCAGCAGACATGTAGAATACTTAAGTGTTCTGTAAAATGCACAGCGCTGACATGCAGGCGGCTTTATAGAGGAGGATTTGCCCAAACAGTCACAGGATCAGCACAGCTTGAGGTAATGGCACCCAAACACTGACAGGGAGTGAGGGAGAGAGAGATGAAGCTCCAGGGTGGGAACATTTACTCTAAATGGCGCCCTGGGGCTGGGGGAGGGGCTACAGGTCAAAGCCTTATCCCCTTGCTGGGCATCACCACTGGGTACTGTGGGCTATGTAACAAATGTTTATTAGTAAAACCGACATGTGCCCTTGCCCTGGTGGTCTAGTGCGGTCCCTGTACTACCAGAGTGTCCACGCCAGCGCGTGCGGCCCACCTCCCCCCGGCCGCGTTGGATCGCGGTTTCCAGCGGGTCCCGCCTGGGGGACACTCTTATCTCCTCCCAAAGTGCGGCCACGCGATCCTGGAGAGCTGCGGCGGGGTGTGTGACTGACTGAAGCAAACCGGAGCCTCCGCTGTAAGTACCCGGCAAACAGGGCGCGGGAGTATACAGCGCTGCTGGGGGAGGTGGTGGATCTGCAGCAGGCGATGTCTGACTGACATCTAACACACACAGTGTCTCTGCTGCAGCCCTTGGAGTCTTCATATTTCACTTGAAAAAGCTCTTCTGAGGGCTGATGGAGCAGCCCTACCTGTTGTATGACTGCACTGCATGGCACCAACTACAAAACTGAGCTCCTGTGCACGAAGACGGGGTTATAGAGGAGGCGGCGCTATACATTCTGGGAATAGTCAAAGCTTTTAGTCTGTTGGTGCCTCGGATCAAAATCCTACTCTACACCCTGATGTTATTCCCATTGGAAACCAGTGTTCCCCGCTGAAGAAATACACAATAAGTATATCCTGTGAAACACCTATATCAAATAATAACCCTGACACACGTAGCCCCCCTCAGGGTACAGAATATAGGGATAGCAATCTGAGTGAGGTACACGGAATAGAAATCACGCAGCAGCTATATGCACACACACACAGTCACATGTACAATGCATAAATTATGACATGCAAAACTGCACTGGACTAGCAATACAGGTTGAGTATCCCTTATCCAAAACGCTTGGAACCAGAGGTATTTTGGATATCGGATTTTTCCGTATTTTAGAATAATTGCATACCATAATGAGATATCATGGTGATGGGACCTAAGTCTAAGCACAGAATGCATTTATGTTTCATATACACCTTATACACACAGCCGGAAGGTAAATTTAGCCAATATGTGTAATAACTTTGTGCATTAAACAAAGTGTGTCTACATTCACACAATTCATTTATGTTTCATATACACCTTATACACACAGCCTGAAGGTCATTTAATACAATATTTTTAATAACTTTGTGTATTAAACAAAGTTTGAGTACGTCGAGCCACAGAAAACAAAGATTTCTCTATCTCAATCTCACTCAAAAAAGTCCGTATTTCGGAATATTCTGTATTTCGGAATACTTGGATATGGGAAACTCAACCTGTACTAAGTAATACTAAGTAAAGCTATACAGATAAATAGATATATTATCAATGCACAGTAAAGACTGGATGTATATCACAGGGTACTTGTACTACATAGCCCTGAATCAACGCACCTTTTCTTAACTAATACCCCTTTTCCACCTACGAGCACGGGTCGCAGCCGGGAGCCTGACACGGGTGCTACCCGGCTGCGGCCCGTGCTCAGCCCCCTTTCCCACTGCGCTCACCAACCTGGCATATTGCCGGGTTGGTGACGCTGCTAGTGACGCGGCATGGGCGGCGCTGGGAGATCTCCCAGCGCCACCCTTCCATACAGTGTAAACGGAAGCTGTGTCGCATCGACACGGCATCCGTTTACACTACAATCCTACCCGGATCATTCCCGTGTCCTACCCAGGTAGTTACCCAGGTAGGATTCACGGGTCACTTGATCCGGGTTTTTGTGGGGGGACCCTTTTCCACTTGCAAAAAACACGGATAAATGCACGCCCCCGTGCCGGATCGCGATTTCCAGCGGGTCCCGTCTGGGGAACCCTATTACCTCCTCCCTGAGTGCAGCCACGCGTTCCCGGAGAGCTGCGGCTGGTGCGTGTGCCTGACGTAGAGAACTGGAGCCTCCGCTGTAAGTACCCGGCAACCAGGGACACGGGAGTATACAGCACAGCTGGGGAGGGGGGTGAGGGAGTTGCAGCAGGAGATGTCAGAATGACATCTAGCACTGATAGTGCATCTGCTGCAGCCCTTGAAGTCTTCTATCTTCACTTGTGAAAAGCTTTTTCAGGGCTCCTGCCATACCTGTTAGCTGCCTGCAGGCACCAACTTACAAAGTGAGCTCCTATGCACGAAGGTGGGGTTATAGAGGAGGCGGCTCTGAGCATCTTGGGAACAGCCAAAGCTTTAGCCTGTTGGTGACTCGGATCAAGATCCTACTCTACACCCCGATGTTATTCCCTGTGGTTCCCAGTATACCCCGCTGCAGAAAGTAACATTTTACATACAAGTGTATTGAAACACGGCGGAGGCAACTAAAACCATTTGAAATCCCTAGCACCCCTAGGGGGGCAGACAGCAGCACAGAGTATATAAGGATACAGCATAAATCTGGAATTGCTGGAGCAAAGTACTCAAAAATTGGTACACATATACCTTACAATCTGGCAACAAACACTGTGGTGGGAAGACACCCTTAGCACCCCTAGGGGGTGAGGCAGCAGCACTGAGTATTTCAGCAGACAGCATAACTCTGAAATGCCTGCAGCAATTTACAACAAACTTGGTACACATATGACTTACACTCTGGAAACAAACACTGTGGGGGTCAGACACCCCTAGTACCGCTAGGGGTGAGGCAGCAGCACAGAGTTTTTCAGCAGACAGCATAATTCTGGAATGCCTGAAGCAATTTACACCAAACTTGCTACACATATGACTTACACTCTGGGAACAAACACTGTGGGGGTAACACATCACTAGCACCCCTAGGGGTGGGCCAGCAGCACAGACTATATCAGGACATGCACGATATGTCAGTGATGACACGGCTGCATGTGACAGGGCCAGTGAAATGATGTGAGGAGGGGAATGCAGGTAGCACAAACCCACACACTGGGGGTCATTCCGAGTTGATCGCTCGCTAGCTAGTTTTAGCAGCCATGCAAACGCTATGCCGCCGCCCACTGGGGAGTGTATTTTAGCTTAGCACAAGTACGAACACATGTGAAGCCGAGCTCTGCAAAAACAGTTTGTGCAGTTTCAGAGTAGCTCTGAACCTACTCAGCGCTTGCGATCACTTCAGCCTATTCGTGTCCGGATTTGACGTCATACATCCGCCCAGCGAACGCCCAGCCACGCCTGCGTTTTTTCAGACACTCCTGCATTTTTGCAAACACTCCCTGAAAACGGTCAGTTGACACCCAGAAATGCCTCCTTCCTGTCAATCTTCTTGTGGCTGTCAGTGCGACTGAAAACTTCGCTAGAACCTGTGCAAAACAACAACAGGCTTTGTACCCGTACGACGTGCATGCGCATTGCGGTGCATATGCATGCGCAGAAAAGCCATGTTTTAGCCTGATCGCTGCGCTGCGATCAACGGCAGCTAGCGATCAACTTGGAATGACCCCCAGTGAGAGTTATATGGTGGAAGTAGCACGGTCCCCCAGCAGCACAGCGTATATCAGGAGATACATAATGTGCTGGGCTATATAAGAAACTAAAAAAAAAAAATGATAATTTCACAGGAAGCCACAGACTGAGAGTTGTTTAGTGGGAAGAGCAGGGTCCCTTGGGGGACCAAAAAGGGGTCCGGCCATTACACAAAGTGCATCAGGGTAGCAATTTATGCCTATGTACTAGATCTCCAACCAACGTAAATTAACGAACAACTATCATTCTAATTTACCATCCTCATCCTGTAGCGAAGCACGGGTATTCAGCTATCTACAATCTTAAATATTAAACTGTGTGTTTAATATTTATATTTATTTTTGGAAACAGACATTCTTAAAATCCCGGGCAACGCCAGGTACTCCAGCTAGTGTATAATAAAACGGGATAACTTCATAAAAGATGATCACTTACATATTCATTCTGTCACGCATTCACATAATGGTATCTTTAGATCGCACCAGGAACAGCTGTCCAGTCTAATGTACAGTCCAAAAAGCTGATGTTTTATATTAATAGATAATATACAATAAAATCACAAAGTTTTCAGCACAACGGTCAGTTGACACCCAGAAACGCCCCCTTCCTGTCAATCTTCTTGCGGCCGACAGTGCGACTGAAAACTTCGCTAGAACCTGAGCACAACCACAAAGGGCTTTATACCCATATGTCGCGCGTGGGCATTTTGGGCCAAACGCATGCGCATAAATGCCATTTTTTCACCTGATCGCTGCGCTGCGAAAATCGGCAGCGAGCGATCAACTCGGAATGACCCCCAGTGACTGCATCTGTGTACGCAGTCGTAATGGCTTCAGTTGCTTAACTTTGACGGACATCCTAATCAACCAGAGAGATTATGTGACCGATGGTGTGTCTTTGTATAAAAGCTGCAGATTAGAGATGACTGCGGCTTTAGAATATTTTGCAGTACCGCTACATATAAAGGCACAGGTGTTACGGATTTGCATCCAATTCTGAACCAGTCCCTAGGCCTGCATGCAGCACCCTCTTAGTAATTTGTCTATTCTAATACTAGGTGAGTTTCCATTAGTGGAGGGTTTTTTTTTCATTTATAAAGCACTATGGAACATGCTGGAGATAGATAAATTAATAAATAAATAAATAAATAAATTCTAGTAATAATAACAATTATTTTTTAACACAGTGCCTGAACACACACAAGTTTTTTTTGTTTTTTTTTGACACACTGCGACTCACAGCACTTCTATTAATAGTAGCACCTAATGAACATTATTTTTTTAACACAGTGCTGCAAACCACAACCCCCAGTTAATGACACAGTGCCCCTTTAAGGTACACCGTTCTCCTAAATGTATTTTTTTTGGTCAGTGCCCACATAGTGCCCCTTTAAGATAAACACAATGATCCTAATGGCGTTTTTAACCACTTAACTGATGATTTTTTCCCCCCTCACATAACTGCTCAGAAATTGTAATATTTTCTTATTACTTAATGAAGTTTAAAAAGTATACTATTTGCATTTCCCCCACTGGCAATACACCCCCCAAGTGGCCTTAAATCATAACATTAGTACCCCCCACACACACCTTTTTTTGCACGCGCGCACACACACACACACACACACACACACACAACACACACACACACACACACACACACACACACACACACACACACACACACACACACACACCCCCATACCCTGTGACCATGGTGTGTTTCTTTTTTTTCTTCCCCCCCCCCCCCACCCACCCACCCATCATAATTTAACTAGTTACCTTTATTTCATCCCTTCCCCACCTCTACTGGTTATATTCTCTCCACCGGGGGGTTATCCTCCACCGACATGGACATATAGTCCCTGCTCCCCCACATGTAGACAGTAGAGTGTGTGTCATGGGGGACAGGACTGATGACCTGTCCCCTCTACTGCAGCTGATCGCTGCCTTTGCCTTTACCGGCTTTAAGCTTACAATACAGTTCTCCAGCTCCACTCCAGCTAGTGGTAAAATCCTAACGGCATTTAGTGCCTCTGAGAGCTGCAGACCACAGTCCTGAAATTACAGTGTCCCTGGCCTTTACTGACTTTAATAAGTAGTAGTTAACATAAACAAACCACTTAACTAGCATGGTCAGATTTCAAGCGACTGCGCCATCCCACCCTGTCCCCACGTTTTTGATAAGGAGATCCATTCTGCAGATGTGCATAATATAATGTTTAAATATTTAGAAAAATACTTTTTAAACTTTATTAAATAAAATAAATTTAAAAAAACAATGTTATTAACAGTTTTGAAGGGAAAAATCGTCAGTTAAGTGGTTAAACACAGTCCTTCCCCTGTGTGAATTGGTACCAGAACACCAGGGAGGGACTTTTATATGCAATCCAAAACACATGAGATCCATGGGAAGATGATGTTTTGCCTCGTTTTGGGATCTGAACCCGGCGGGACTATAGAAATTTTAATTATACATCTTGGGTACAACAATAATAAAAGAGGTAAAAGGAATCTGAATAAGCGCACTGGGGAATAAATTCACAGTTACGGTAGTTTTCTTAGAGTTCTGTGGTTTTTCAGATAATTACATATATTCCCTCTATGATGCCCTCCAAAGTCATTGTAAAACTTTACATTTACTATTATCTAGTAAAATGGTATGTTAACTAATACATTGACATATACCAAAATATGCTACATATTGGTCTACCATAATAGCTTCAAACAACATTTGCATTTGTTTATGACATACTGCAAAAATCAATCCGCAAAACTGCAATGATCATTCATACGAATCGTGATGCTGCACCCTGTGGACATGGAGTCATAATTTCATTGGGGCAGATGTATTATTAATCGTATTTTTAATGTGAAAATTATAACTTTTTTTGTAATCATTATGATAGTAAAGGGATTTTCATCCAAAGTAAATTATAATTCAAAAAGTGCATGTTCATGTAATAAGTAGAAAATGTGAAGAATGACCTAAAATGTACTTTAAAATGTAATTTTGTCCATGTGCACTAAACCTTTCAAGTGCGGTGCAATATGGGGTTAGTAAGTATGCGGCAGCATTACAAATGCCGTAGTGAAAACACTGACATATAAAACTTGAAATTAGAGATGTGCGGCGGGCACTTTTTGTGTTTTGTGTTTTAGTTCTAATTCCCCGCTCTTGTTTTGGTTTTGGATTGGTTTTGCCAAAACTACCCTTTCGTGTTTTGGTTTTGGATGTGGATGATTTAAAAAAAACAAACATAAAACCAGCTAAAATCACAGAACTTGGGGGTAATTTTGCTCCTACGATATTATTAACCTTAATAACATTAATTTCCACTCATTTCCAGTCTATCTTGAACACTTCACAATATTGTTTTTAGGCCAAAAAGTTGCACCGAGGTGGCTGTATGACTAAGTGACACAAGTGTGCGGCACAAACACCTGGTCCATCTAGGAGTGGCATTGCAGTGGCAGACAGGATGGCAGATTAAAAAAGTAGGCCCCCAAACAGCACATCATGCAAAGAAGAAAAAGAGGTGCAATGAGGTACTGTAGCTGAATGACAAAGCTAAGCGACACAAGTGTGCGGCACAAAAGCCTGGTCCATCTAGGAGTGGCACTGCAGTGGCAGACAGGATGGCACTTAAAAAAAGTAGGCCCCAATCAGCACATGATGCAAAGAAGAAAAAGAGGTGCAAGATGGAATTGTCCTTGGGCCCTCCCACCCACCCTTTAACAAACCAATAATTTCAGCGACAGGGTCTGCGACACGACTGTGGCTGAAATTACTGGTTTGTTTGGGCCCCCACCAAAAAAGAAGCAATCAATCTCTCCTTGCACAGAGTGGCTCTACAGAGGCAAGATGTCGACCTCATCCTCATCCTCTGATTCCTCACCCCTTTCACTGTGTACATCCTCCTCCTCACAGAGTATTAATTCGTCCCCACTGGAATCCACCATCACAGGTCCCTGTGTACTTTCTGGAGGCAATTGCTGGTAAAGGTCTTCCTGGAGGAATTTATAATTCATTTTGATGAACATTATCTTCTCCACATTCTGTGGAAGTAACCTCATACGCCGATCACTGACAAGTTTACCGGCTGCACTAAACACTCTTTCGGAGTACACAATGGAGGGGGGGCAACTTAGGTAAAATAAAGCCAGTTTGTGCAAGGGCCTCCAAATTGCCTCTTTCCTGCCAGTATACATACGGACTGTCTGACATGCCTACTTGGATTCTGTCACTCATATAATCCTACACCATTCTTTTAATGGTGACAGAATCATATGCAGTGACAGTAGACATGTCAGTAATCATTGGCAGGTCCTTCAGTCTGGACCAGATGTCAGCACTCGCTCCTGACTGCCCTGCATCACCGCCAGAGGTTGGGCTAGGAAATCTTATCCTTTTCCTCGCAGCCCCAGTTTCGGGAGAAAATGAAGGAGGATCTGTTGATGGGTCATGTCTGCCAGAAAGAGAGATACAGCGTAGGCTTTAAACTTAGGATCGAGCACGGTGGCCAAAATGTAGTGCTCTGATTTCAACAGATTGACCACCCTTGAATCCTGGTAAAGCCAATGAAGGGCTCCATCCACAAGTCCCACATACTTTGCAGAATCGCTCCGTCTTAACTCCTCCTACAATTTATCCAGCTGCTTCTTCAAAAGCCTGATGAGGGGAATGACCTGACTCAAGCTGGCAGTGTCTGAACTGACTTCACGTGTGGCAAGTTCGAAGGGTTGGAGAACCTTGCACAAGACGGAAATCATTCTCCACTGCACTTGAGTCAGGTGCATTCCCCCTCCTTTGCCTATATCGTAGGTGGATGTATAGGCTTGAATGGCCTTTTGCTGCTCCTCCATCCCCTGGAGCATATAGAGTGTTGAATTTCACCTCGTTACCACCTCTTGCTTCAGGTGATGGCAGGGCAGGTTCAGGAGTGTTTGATGGTGCACCAGTCTTCGGCACGCGGTGGCTTAATAACGAAAGTGGCCCGCAATTTTTCGGGCCACCGACAGCATCTCCTGCACGCCCCTGTCATTTTTTAAAAATATTCTGCACCACCAAACTAATTGTATGTGCAAAACATGGGACGTGCTGGAATTTGCCCAGATGTAATGCACGCACAATATTGGTGGCGTTGTCTGATATCACAAATCCCCAGGAGAGTCTAATTGGGCCAAGCCATTGTGCGATGATGTCCCTCAGTTTCCGTAAGAGGTTGTCAGCGGTGTGCCTCTTACGGAAAGCGATGATACATAGCGTAGCCTGCCTAGGAACGAGTTGGCATTTGCGAGATGCTGCTTCTGGTGCCACTGCTGTTGTTGCAGCTGGAGGCCTTACGTCTACCCAGTGGGCTGTCCCAGTCATATAGTCCTTAGTCTGCCCTGTTCCACTTGTCCACATGTCCGTGGTTAAGTGGACAGTGGGTACAAGTGCATTTTTTAGGACACTGAGGACACTTTTTCTGATGTCTCTTACATTCTCGGTATCGCCTGCCTAGTGAAGTGGAACTTAGATGGGATTTGGTAACGGGAACACACTACCTCAAACAATTCTTTAAGTCCCACTGAACTAATGGCAGATATCGGACACACATCTAACACCAACATAGCTGTCAAGGCCTGTTATCAGCTCTGCAAAAGAATGACTGCTGTCATATTTCATCTTCCTCACAAAGGACTGTAGATAATCAATTGCTTATTTGAAGTAGTACAAGTGGTCTTCCGACTTCCCCTCTGGGATGACGATCAACTCCCAGTAGCAACAACAGCAGCGGCAGCAACAGCAGGAGTAGGCGTACCACTCAAGGATCCAGGAATCCCGGTTAGGAGAGGATTCTTCAGTCTTGCCAGTGACATGGCCTGCAGGACTACTGACGTTCCTGACTAAGGAGGAAGTTGACGTTGAGGGAGTTGGTGGTGTGGCTTGCAGGAGCTTGGGTACAAGAGGAAGAAGGGATTTAAGTGTCAGTGGATTGTTTACGCTGTTACCCAAAGTTTCACAACTTGACACTGACTTCTGATGAATGCGCTGCAGGTTACGTATAAGGGAGGATGTTCATAGGTGGTTAACGTCCTTACCCCTACTTATTACAGATTGACAGAGGCAACACACGGCTTGACACCTGTTGTCTGGATTTGTGGAGAAATAATTCCACACCAAAGAGGTGGCTTTTTTGGTATTTTGCCCAGGCATCACAATGATTTAAACAAACCACATCACCATCGGAATCCTCATCGTCAACTTCCTCCTCAGCGCCAGCAACACCCATATCCTCATCCTGCTGTACTTCAACAGTGACATCTACAATTTGAATATCAGAAACTGGACTGTGGGTGCTCCTTCCAGCACTTGCAGAGGGCGTGCAAATGGTGGAAGGAGCCACCTCTTCCCGTCCAGTGTTGGTGAGATTAGGCATCGCCACCACCGACACACTTGGACTCTCCTTGGGGATTTTCTAGCAGGAGGATGAGGGCGTACATGGTCATGTGAAGCTGAACCACTAGTCATGAACATAGGCCAGGGCCTTAGCCGTTCCTTGCCACTCCGTGTCGTAAATGGCATATTGGCAAGTTTACGTTTCTCCTCAGACCATTTACATTTGTTTTTTTGGGTCTTCTTACTGAACTTTGGCTTTTTGGATTTTACATGTCCTCTACTATCACATTGGGCATCGGCCTTGGCAGACGACCTTGATGGGATTTCATCGGCTATGTCATGACTAGTGGCAACAGCTTCAGCACTAGGAGGAAGTGGCTCTTGGTCTTTCCCTATTTTATCCTCCAAATTTTTGTTCTCCATTATTTTTCTGGAGTTATTTAACAATATGCGGTACAGGAGAGCGTACCTCTACACCACACAGGGCAAACCCTGTGAAAATTATTTGGATTAAATATTAATAACCCCTTTATTTGGTGTAAATAATATACAGCACAGGACAGCACCACTGAACTTATATGGCAGCACCACTGGACTGGACTTATTCGGAATTATATGGATATATATGGAATTATACTGCAAGATCACTGGATTTATACGCCAGTACCACTGGAATTATATGGCAGGATCACTGAAATTATACGGCAGTACCAGTGGATTTATACAGCAGTACCACTGGACATATACGGCAGTATCACTGGACTGGACTTATACTCCAGTACCATGGGAATTATACGGCAGGATCACTGGACTTATACGCCAGTACCACTGGAATTATACGGCAGGATCACTGGATTTATACGCCAGTGCCACTGGAATTATACGGCAGGATCACTGGATTTATACGCCAGTACCACTGGAATTATACGGCAGGATCACTGGACTTATACGCCAGTGCCACTGGAATTATATGGCAGGATCACTGGATTTATATGCCAGTACCATTGGAATTATACGGCAGGATCAATGGAATTATACGGCAGTACCACTGGACATATATGGCAATATCACTGGACTGGAGTTGTACGCCAGTACCACTGGAATTATATGGCAGGATCACTGGATTTATACGCCAGTACCACTGAAATTATACAGCAGGACCACTGGAATTATACGGCAGTACCACTGGACATATACGGCAGTATCACTGGACTGGAATTATATGCCAGTACCACTGGAATTATACGGCAGGATCACTGGACTTATATGGCAGTACCACTGGACATATACGGCAGTATCATTGAACTAGACTTATACACCAGTACCACTGTAATTATACGGCAGGATCACTGGACTTATACACCAGTACCACTGTAATTATACGGCAGGATCACCGGACTGGACTTATACGCCTTTACCACTGGAATTATACACTAGTACCACTGGAATTATACGGCAGGATCACTGGAATTATACGGCAGGATTACTGGATTTATACGTCAGGATCACTGCAATTATACGGCAAGATCACTGGAATTATATGGCAGGATCACTGGAATTATATGGCAGGATCACTGGACTTATACGCCAGTACCAGTGGAATTATACGGCAGGATCACTGGACTTATGCACCTGTACCACTGGAATTATAAGGCAGGATCACTGGACTTATACGGCAGGATCACTGGATTTATACGGCAGTACCGTTGGACATATACGACAGTATCAATGGACATATACGGCAGTATCACTGGACATATACGGCAGTACCACTGGACATATACAGCAGCACAGGGACACCACCACTGGACTGATGCAGGACAACACAGCACCACTGCAATGGACTGGATTTATATGTTAAATCTGTGACTTATATTTCAATAAGAGTTTTTTATGTAACCAGGACACAGTGAGTGTTGCATGCTTCTTTACTGGTAAACTACAGGAAACCAAAGAACACAGAAAGAGATTCATACACCAACTAATACAAACACAAAATAAGATATGTTGTAACCTTCCACCAGAACACACATATATAGCAATGGGAACTATATACATCACACTCCTACCAACTTAGATAAATGCAGACATGAAAAATATTAGCACTAAGCAATGTATACGTTACCCCAGAAGGCTACAAATCAAGCCTTTGAGGTGCCTTACGAACTCTGTCTGGATACCGATGTTTAACTCCCAGAGTGACTGACTGCTCCGCAGAAATCACACTAGAAGGTTCAGGATCAGTTGTTACTAAGGGAGCCTCATGCTCAGGTGACTCCATAACAGGTTTGGGAACAGTCTCTGTATCTGACTCAGAGGGGAACATTTCCTCCACAGTGTCTGGAACAGTCTCTGTAGCAGTTCCAGAGGGGTATACATAAACCCCCTCATCACTGGCTTGGCTATGTCCAGCTGTCAACGTACAGTCAGTTTGCCTCCCAGCCTCAATTATTTGATCAATGTGGAGACGCCACAATTTTCCTCCAACTTCAGTCACGTACATCAGAGGGCCGAATTTGGAAGAAACTATTCCCGGTTGCCATTTGTCTCCTCTGTAATCACGGACAAGCACCTCTTGGCCAATGCGGAAGGACCAAGTAGGTTTCTGATGAACAAATTTAAACTGTTTGTTATGTACCTTCCACCTCACATCTGGTTTTATCAAGTCCCACTGAGACCGCAAGTTCCTTTGCATAAAGAGCACTGCAGATGGTTGACCGGTAGTGGAGTACTCAGTCCTACGATATATAAACAGGAAGTTGTCAATCTTTAATTGCAAAGGTAGATGTTCATGGTGCATGGATTTGATAGCTTTTTTGTCTTGCATGAACTTTTTGAATTCCATGGACACAAACTGTGGCCCATTGTCACTGCACACTTGCTCCGGCAGACCATTTCTGGCAAAGATGGTTCGCAGCACAGCAATTGTTTTCTCAGATGCAGTGGATTTCATCTTTATTACCTCTGGCCATTTTGAAAGCGCATCCACTGCAATAAGAAACATACAATCCATGAATGGACCAGCAAAGTCAATATGTACCCACTGCCATGGAGAGGATGGCCAGTCCCAGGGATGTAACGGGGCTAAAGGTGGTGAATTTTGAACTTTTTGACATCCTTCACACCCTTTCATCAAAGTTTCGATGTGACCATCGATTCCTGGCCACCACACATAGCTTCTAGCGAGATTCTTCATTTTTACTGTGCCTAGGAAACCCTCATGTAAATTTTCCAAAACTCTGTTTCGCAGTTTAGGTGGTATCACTACTCGGGACCCACACCATAGAGTTCCTTGACAGACAGAAATCTGATCTCTCCTGCCCGAAAACCCGTAACATTGTGCATCATCATGTTTAGGCCAACCTTTGAGAGTTAAGTCCATTACTTTTGATAGTACCAGATATTTCCTAGTTTCCCGATTGATCATGTCATTGATAATAGGTAGCTGTTCCATCAACGTATTGTGATACACTTCAAGGGGGTCTCCACCACTGTCCTCCTCACTTTGGGGCAAGGGAGAACGCGAAAGACCATCAGCATTGCCATGTAGTTTTGTTCCTTTAAACTCAATGTCGTATGTATGAGCACCCAGGAATAATGACCAACGTTGAAGCCGAGCAGCAGTCATGGCTGGGACTCCCTTGTGGGGGTTAAAAATTGATACCAGTGGTTGATGATCTGTAATTAATTTAAACCTTTGCCCATACAAAAATTTATGGAATTTCTTCACTCCCCATACTAAACTTAAGGCCTCTCAGTCAATTTGAGCATAGTTCTTCTCTGCCTCTGTCAAAGACCGTGAAGCAAACGCTATTGGTTTCTCGCTACCATCTCTCAGTTGATGTGATAACACTGCTCCAATGCCGTATGGTGAGGCATCACACGCCAGCCTGATGGGTAGTTTCAGATCAAAATGAGTAAGGACTTTATCAGACGTAATCAATCTTTTTGTTTCTGAGAATGCCTTATCACAGTCTTTTGTCCACTTCCATCGTGCATTTTTATGTAGTAGGGCATTTAGCGGGTGTATTACTGTGGAGAGTTCTGGTAAGAACTTGTGATAATAATTAACTAGGCCCAGGTTAGAACTCAGTTGTGACACAGACTGTGGCTGGGGTGCTTGTAGTACTGCCTCAATTTTATAATTTGATTTGTGCAGGCCTTCTCTATCAATCACATGTCCACAATATGAAATGCTTTCTTGGAAAAATGCACATTTATCTTTATTTACTCTGAGTCCATATTCCTGTAGTCGGGTTAATACTCTCCAAATTATTTAAATGGTCTACATCATCTTTGCCTGTTACAATTATGTCATCCAGGTAACATTGCGTACCTGGTATTCCTTGTAGGACTTGATCCATTGCTCTCTGCCATGATGCTCGAGCAGAAGATAGTCCAAACACAAGATGGTTATATTGTAATAAGCCTTTGTGAGTATTGATGGTTAAATATTTCTTGGATGCCTCCTCAATTTCCATTTGCAAGTACGCTTGAGCTAGGTCAATTTTGGAGAAGCGGTTGCCCCCTGAGAGAGCTGCAAAGATGTCCTCTATATTAGGCAAAGGATACTGCACAGTCCGTAGTACTGGATTTATTGGCATTCTGAAATCCCCGCAAATGCGGATACTTCCCATTTTGACTTTCTTTACTATCAGAACTATGGGCGTAGCCCATTCACTCCATTCCACTGGGGAAAGTATACCAGAGTCTCCAGTTTCCGTAGTTCCTCCTCAACCGCTTGTCGGATAGCATAAGGTACTGTGCGAGCTTTACAAAACTTTGGAATGGCATGTGGATCCAACTCTATACTGGCCTTAATGTCCTTTAACGTGCCTATCCCTGGTTGGAAAATCGGCTGTGCGGCATCTAACAATTTAGAAAGTTCCTTAGTAGCTGCGTCATTTTTGGATACATCAGATGCAGTAGATTGTAGCCTGTGAATGGAATGCCAATCAAGTTGGATTTTCCTTATCCATTCGCGGCCCAATAATGCTGGTCCATCCTGTGGAAGTATGTACAAATACAGCTTATGGGTATTGCCTTTGTATTTGCCCTAAACTTTTATTTTTCCCAATGGGGATACCGGTTCACCCATATATGTGCGGAGTGTTACGGATGTTTTCTTTAAAAGAATGGCAGCAAACAGGCATTTGTAATCACTTGCATTTAGCACTAACAGAGCAGAGCCTGTGTCTAATTCCATTTTTAAGTCAATACCTGCTACTTCCAAAGTGACCCAAATTACTTGACGCTCTTTTGCCATCATAGAGTGCATCTCTAGGCTGCATAACCCTTTTTCTGTACCAGTACTATAAGTAGAGTCTGATTCATTGTCGGCTACTTTATGCACCTGGGATGTTGTATATTTTCTCCCGGGAACTTTGGATACTTGCGAGTGGTTTGGTGTTTTCCCCGACTGGCACACGTTTTCAATATGGCCTCTTTTCTTACATTTTCTACACACTTTCTCTTTAAACCAGCACTGACTGGCATCATGTGAGGACTTCCCACAGCAAACACAGGACTGTCTCTGATACCAATGAACTGGATTAGGAGTACATTCTGGTCCCTTTTGTTGCAATTCTGATGCATCTCTGATTGCATCAGAATTGCAACAAATAGCTATGGACAGTGCTCGCTCTAAGGTCAGGCTCAGCCAGCAATTTCTTTAGTATACTTGCACTTTTCATCCCACAAACTAAACGGTCTCTTAGAGCATCTGATGACCCTGCTCCAAATGCACAGTGTTCAGATAACTTCCTCAGCTCTGCAATGTATTTAGAAATGCTTTCACTTTCAGATTGATTCCTTCTGTGAAACCTGAATCTTTCAGCAATCACTAATGGTTTAGAGTTTAAGTGATTTTGTAAAATGTCCACAATGTCAGTAAATTACTTGTTGGCTGGCTTCTCAGGTGCTATTAAACTCCTCAGCAAACTGTATGTTTGGGCACCCATTACACTGAGTAATACTGGCATCTTCTTGTCTCCTTGCACGGAATGAGCAGAACAATACAATTCCACTCTCTCAATATATGTAACCCAGTCCTCTATAGTACCATCAAATGCAGCTATTGTGCCAATATATCCTGACATTTTTCCTTTATACTTAGTCCTCCCTTCCTTAGAAAATGAAGATATAACTCACGTGCTCCTTTTATTCAAGTTGAGTGGTGCTGGCAGTCTGAATGAGTTGCTCCTTTTTGCCCCCAACAATTGTGTTGTGTCAGCCCACTGGTGCTCCACTGATCCCTGGAACAATGCAGAAGAAGAGTTTAATCCTCGTCACCACTGTTAAATCTGTGCCTTATATTTCAATAAGAGTTTTTTATGTAACCAGGACACAGTGAGTGTTGCATGCTCCTTTACTGGTAAACTACAGGAAACCAAAGAACACAGAAAGAGATTCATACACCAACTAATACAAACACAAAATAAGATCCGTTGTAACCTTCCACCAGAACACATATATAGCAATGGGAACTATGGCCCTCATTCCGAGTTGATCGGTCGCAAGGCGAATTTAGCAGAGTTACACACGCTAAGCCTACGCCTACTGGGAGTGTATCTTAGCTTCTTAAAATTGCGACCGATGTATTCGCAATATTGTGATTACACACTACTTTGCAGTTTCTGAGTAACTTCAACCTTACTCTGCCTGTGCGATCAGTTCAGTGCTTGTCGTTCCTGGTTTGACGTCACAAACACACCCAGCGTTCGCTCAGACACTCCCCCGTTTCTCCAGCCACTCCTGCGTTTTTTCCGGAAACGGTAGCGTTTTCATCCACACGCCCATAAAACGCCGTGTTTCCGCCCAGTAACACCCATTTCCTGTCAATCACATTACGATCGCCGGAGCGATGAAAAAGCCGTGAGTAAAAATACTATCTTCATTGTTAAATTACTTGGCGCAGTCGCAGTGCGAATATTGCGCATGCGTACTAAGCAGATTTTCATTGCGATGCGATGAAAAATACCGAGCGAACGACTCGGAATGAGGGCCTATATACACCACATTATACAGCAGCACTGGACATATGGCAGCAGAGGAAACTACCACTGTGACTGGACTGATGCAGCAAAACACACAATCACTGGACTGATGCAGCACAACACAGCTCCACTGGACTGGACTTATATAGCAGCACTGGACATATGGCAGCAGAGGACACCACCACTGTGACTGGACTGATGCAGCACAATACACTAAAACGGAACTAATGCAGGACACTGAGGACGGAGACACGTCCTCTCTCTACACTCTCCAATGCCGGAGTGAAAAGGGCGGCGACTTACATGAAGTCCAATCCCTGCGAGAATCCGACAGCGGGATGATGACGTTGTGCCTTGTTCTGGTTTCCGAGTCAGGCATAAAAACCTGAGCCAGGCTCGGATCCAGGATGGGGTGATGAAGTTCGGGTGGGGGGGTGATGAAGTTCGGGTGGGGGGTTCGGTTCTCTAAGAACCGAACCCGCTCATCTCTACTTGAATTAGTATTCATAATATAATAATTAAAATAATAATAATAAATATATTTTTAAATTCTTTGTAGACCTGGATAAAACAAGTAATAAATTAAAGATATCAATGCAGATATTCAAAAATACCTTTCCTCACACATTTTTATGTACTTAACACACCATTAAAAGATGGTGAAAACTAAATCAATTATATATGTAAAAGCCTTCTCTGTGCTTGATACTTTCCAAAAGATTTCACTTTTGTTGGAGAACAACTGTGATGTATGTCAACATTTTCAAGTTTAGAAAATTTTCATCAAGAATATTTACTATAGCTATTTGCCATAATTTTTTATATATATATATATATGGAAAGTTGGAGAGATAGGGTTCGGCGCTCAGTGTTGCTAAAAAATGGTAAATTAAAAAGCCAAAAAATATATATATAACATTTATTTTCTATAAAAATTTTTTTTAATATATATGAGAGTAAAAAAAGGTACATAAAAACATAAAAGTATGAACCAAGTAAATTTTACAAGGATAAGGAGATCCACTTAACTTAAGAAACAGCAGGGGATTAGTGCAGGAAACCCAACGCGTTTCGTCTGCACGAAGAAGGCCGAACCCTATCTCTCCAACTTTCCATACGTCTAGCAGTGCGGTACCGGCACTGCATCCTTAGGGCCCGGCAGACACCTTTAATGAGGTTATGTGTGTTTTTTTATGGTAATTTTTTAGGTAATTTTAATCATATTTTAGATTATTTACTATAATTCTTTTTACTGAGATCATACTTCACAAGTGGCGCTGTACCTCTCCCCCTCTTTCTCTCTCTCTCTCTCTATATATATATATATATATATATATATATATAATTTTGAAAATAACCTTGATTCATCTGTCCTTGTATGGTAAACAAAGTATATTAAGATGCAGTCATTTGTCAAACATTTTTACATATTCGGGGCAGAACGGATGGTGTAATGGTTAGCATTATTTGCCTCACAGCACTGAGGTCATGGGTTCAATCCCCACCATGGTCCTAACTGTGTGGAGTTTGTATATTCTCCCTGTGCCTGCGTGGGTTTCCTCCGGGGTCCTCCGGTTTCCTCACACAACCCAAAAATATACTGATAGGTTAATTGGCTTTCAACAAAATTAACCCTAGTGTGAATGTGTGTGCATGTACATGTGGTAGGGAATATAGATTGTAAGCTCCACTGGGGCAGGGACTGATGTGAATGGCCAAATATTCTCTCTAAAGTTCTGCGGAATATGTATGCGCTATATAAATAACTGGTAATAAATAAATAATTATTCATTAAAAACTGTAATTTATTACAGTTCCATTACAATCGAGGCGAGCGAAGCAGAAAGTTAAAACTGGTGCTCCAGGCAAGAATTAATGTGGTAATTGAATAACACAAGCCTGCACTTATAATATTCGCACAATTATTAATGTATAATATGTATTCTTAAACATCTTTATTGTAATACAACATAAGTTACCTTATTGAAAGTTTTGTGTGGGTCAAAATAGAATATACCTATGTAGCTACTTTAAGTGTATGTTTTTATTCTTTTTTACATTTATTCTTTTTTTTATCACATTTTTCATTATCCGAATGGTAGGTCGACATGGATTAGGTTGACAGTCAATAGGTCGACCACTATTGGTCAACATTGACACAGTCAACACAGGAAAAAGGTCAACACGTTAAAATGTTTGACATAAGTTTTTTTTTAAAGGATTTTCAACTTTTTCAAACATAACCATCCACGTGGACTACTATTGGGAATAGTAACCTGTGACGCAAGCAGCGGTAGTGGAGCAAGGGTTCCTGGTCAGGTTACGCAAAAAACAACCCCAAAAAAGTTTTAAAATGTCATGTCAATCTTTACACAGCGAACGCCTGCCGCTGTCAATCACATTGCGGCTGCATCCTTCTGGGATGCGGCCAAAATGTGTAAGGTCACAGAGGCACGCTGTAGTCGCTGCGCATGCGCAGTTTGCCAACTCTCAGCCCCAGAGTCCTTTGATTTATTACTATATTTTCAATTGTAAAGTCCTGCAAAGTATTCTGGCGCCATATAAATAAATAAATAATAATAATAATAATAATAATAATGCAGGAACGAAGGCTTTAATGTTACATTTAACACCTTGCTTCAGCATGTTAGCTAACTCATTCCGTAATAGATAAGCATTTTGGTACATTGTTATAAGAGATTATTAAATCCTGTCTCTGCCCCAGAAGGAAAACACCCAGAGATGACATCATTAGAAAATCCCCCATGCATAGGAAATTCCATCTTCTGCACAACGTTGTAGTAGAAAGCCAACTGAAAGTTACAATTATTTTCATTTATAGAAAAAAGTTAGAAGTTGTGACATAATAAACCAATCACCAAAGAACCAAATATGGGGCCAGTTTCAATAACTAGCTTGATTCATTTGGCAATATGTTCTCTCAAGAGCTGCTCAGAAAAACTAGATTGCAAGGGAACCGCAGCACTCAGTTTGGAAGATGACTGAGCACACACACTGGAACTGATGCGTTGGAAGAAAAACAAAACAAGATAGTGGGCCCAAGAACTTTGTCTATTTGAAAACTCCCTTCACACTCCTGTTCTTCCTCTCCGGTCAAAAAATTTGTTGCTGCACTCCGCATTCATTCATTTATGTCAATTCATGTTCTTAGCATGCACTATGTAAAGCACAGGCAAATGCAGGGGGGTTTCCGGTTGCTCAGAAACCCCCCCTGCTCTTTGCCAGTGGCTCAAATTATGACAATAGAAATAGTATATAAAACAATTACTATAGCTGCCATTACATCATGCAGTTTAATGGAAGTGCAGAGCTGCTGCACATGCCCAGTGTTAGCAGCATCATCTACCAAGTTTGCTCTGTGTGTGGATCTGAGTCCTTAATCAGTACACTGGACCAAAGAGTAGCTACCAGGAAGAAGAGACAGGAGCCTTACCACGAGGTGGGAGAATGTGTTCTTAGAAAATGCAGTACTGGTTATTTTATTTTTGTGTATTTATTATTTCAATGTTTGATACAGTCTATACTATAGATCATCTATATTGTGTTAAATATTAATATTGTATTCCATACAATATAAATATTAATATTGTATTCCAAACAGTATCCAGTATATAAAAAGACCAATATTTACATTAATATCCACTACCAGGGTCGTTACTAGGTTAGTCTACCACTCTCCCGAACCCACACATGCTCCAATGTTCTGCAGAGTGGGAGATTTGGATTGCATTTGGAAACCCCCCTCTAGAAATCCTGCATTTGCCACTGTAAAGATATACGCAAAATGGGGATAATTCAGATGTGGTTGGAGATGCTATCGCTGCTGCTTACATAAAAGCAGCAGCGATAGCACTGATATGGCAATGCAACAGGAGGCGTCACGTCTCCTGCTGCATTACTTCCCTGACACCATAGGCCGGCTGCATGAGACAGGGGGTCTCGCAAGCCGGCCGCTACAGCTGCTACCTAGAGATCAGGAAATCTCTGTCCTCTGACAAAGATCATGGCCCCTTCCCTCCCATGCAGCAGCAACAACAAACATCTGTTTTGAGAAACGGGGGCCATTGCTGCCCCCTCCCTGACCCCAAACAGCATCAGACTGTCAATCTCTGACAGTCTGATGCTGATCTCCATCTGTCGTTGTAGGACCCATTCACGCATGAGCAGAATGGGTCCTGCACATGCGCAAAGTACCAATGATTGGTACTTTGCTGTATGTAGCGCTACTCCAACCACAGGCGGGATGTAATGATGTCTGATTTACATAGTAACATAGTAACTAAGGTTAAAAAAAGACAATTGTCCATCGAGTTCAACCTATTTGTGGTTTCCTATGCAGTCTTATTATAGGACTAGTTATTTTTATGTTAGGACTAGTTATATTAACTATAATGCATGCCTACGCACCATAACCCTGAATATTTTATGCAATAGGAATTTATCTAACCCATTCTTAAAGGTGTTGACTGAGTCCGCCATTACTACTCTCTCATGCAGGGAATTCCAAACACGTATTGTCCTTACTGTGAAAAAACCTTTTCGCCTCAATGTGCGGAAACTCCTCTAACCTAAGCGAGTGACCACGTGTCCTCTGTGCTGATCTTATAGGAAACAGGTCCCTCTCAAGATCTGTGTATTGACCCCTTATATATTTGTAGATGTTGATCATGTCCCCTCTTACTCTCCTCTTTTCCAATGCAAGCCTTTCCTCGTATTCCAGTTTCTCCATGCCCTTGATTAGTTTGGTCGCTCGCCTCTGAACCTTTTCTAGCTCCAGGATATCCTTTTTGTAATATGGTGCCCCAAACTGCACACAGTATTCAAGATGAGGCCTCACTAGTGATTTATATAATGGGAGTATAATATGCTCGTCCCTTGCATCAATTCCCCGTTTTATGCATGCTAATATCTTATTAGCCTTCTTTGCTGCACTTCTTTTTCCAGTACAGTACAGTACAGTACAATATTTCCCTAATATTACCCCATTTAGTATGTAGGTGTTATTTTTGGTCTTGCCCCCACAGTGTATTACCTTACACTTGTCTGTGTTGAATCTCATTCTCCATTTTGCTGCCCATGCTTCCAGTTTAGTTAAGTCATTCTGAAGAGACTCAGCATCCCCCTCCGTATTTATAACCTTACACAATTTGGTATCGTCTGCGAAAATTGACACCATGATCTCTAGACCTACTGTTAGGTCATTGATGAAAATGTTGAACAAAAGTGGTCCAAGTACAGACCCTTGTGGCACATCACTTAGTACTTTAGTCCAATTTGAAAATGATCCAATGCTCCCTATTATCTAACCAATTACTGACCCAAGTGCATATTGTGCTCCCTAGCCCTATTTTTTGTAGCTTATAGATAAGACGCATGTGTGTAGTGTCGAAAGCTTTGGCAAAGTCTAAAAAGATTACATCCACCTCCTTACCCTGATCAAGGATCGCACTCACTGTTTCATAAAAGCCAAGTAAGTTGGTCTGACATGATTTGTCCTTCATAAATCCACGTTGGTTCCTTTTAATGACCTTATTTGCTTCAAGGAACTTCTGAATACTGTCCCTTAGAATACCTTCCAATACTTTCCCCACTATAGATGTAAGACTAACTGGTCTATAATTACCTGGTTCAGCTTTGCTCTCCTTTTTGAATATCGGCACTGCCTCCGCTATACGCCAGTATTTGGGAACCATACCCGATTTAACCTAATCCATGAAGATCAAAAATAGAGGTCTTGCTAGTTCAGCGTGCAGCTCCATAAGAATTCCATCGGGACCAGGTGACTTATTAATCTTTATCTTTTTTAATCGGTCACAGACTACCTCCTAACATAAATAAGCATTTAGCAGTGGGACATTATCTTTGTTGAGATTTTGTGTTAGACCCAGCATTTGGTCCTCTCTGGTAAATACCGTTGAAAAAAACTTGTTTAGTTTGTTTGCTATGTCATTATCATTTTTGATTAAGACTCCCCTCTTGTCCTTTAAAGGGCCTATACTCTCCTTCTTTAGTCTCTTGCTGTTGATGTACTTAAAACATTTTTTGGGATTCGCTTTGCTTTCCTTTGCTACTAGTTTTTCAGTTTCTACTTTAGCCGCTCTTATTCCTTTTTTGCATATTTTGTTACAGTCCTTATAGTGCTGAAATGACTCTGCATCCCCCTCAGATTTGTATTTTTTAAATGCTCGTCTTTTTTTGCCCATTGATTCCTTTATATTTTTGTTCGGATTTTTATTCCTTTTTTTGCTGCTGGTGGGAATAAATTTACGAGTATTATTAATTAGCAGTGATTTTAATACATCCCATTTCTCTGTAGTATTTTTTCCTTGAAACAGAATTTCCCATTTAATGTCCCTTAATGCTTCCTTCATCATGTCAAAGTTGGCTTTGCTAAAGTTTAGAGTCCTAGTTGAGCCAGTATAGGACTGCTTATGAAAACTGATATTGAATGTGACCATATTGTGGTCGCTGTTACCTATGGGCTCTCCTACTTCAATATTTGATACCAATTCCCCATTGTTAGTTAATACCAGGTCTAAGATTGCATTGTACCTAGTTGGTTCCTCGATTAATTGAACTAAGTAATTATCATTTAGCATGTTTAAAAACATATTGCCCCTAGCAGTATCACATGAATTGATTTTCCAGTTTATCTCGGGATAGTTAAAGTCTCCCATCACTACTATGTCTCCTACTCCTGCTGCTCTGTCAATTTGGTTCAGTAACAATTTCTCATCAGACACATTAATACCAGGCGGCCTGTAGCATAACCCCAATAATAACTTCCTTATTCCTTTACCCCCGCATGCAATTTCTACCCATAATGTCTCAATAGTATTTACAGTCCCTTCCTGGATATCTTCCTGTATAACAGGTTTTAGAAATGGCTTTACGTAAAGACATACCCCTCCACCCCGTTTATTTAGTCTGTCTCTCCTGTACAGCGTGTAACCCTCTAGATTGACTGTCCAATCGTGAGATTCGTCCCACAACGTTTCAGTAATGCCTATAATATCATATTCCTTGTTTGCTGCGAGGATTTCTAGTTCCCCCTTTTTACCTGTAAGGCTTCTAGCATTTACATATATACAATTCAGATATGTATTTCCCCTTTTGGTAGGGACATCATAATTCTTATGCAGCAAAGATGACCCGTAGTCGTCATTGGTTACTGTTATTCTAAAACCCTTTTTAGTTCCCATGTTACTACCCTTGCCGTCTGCTCTATTCCTCCCCCCTACTCCTCCCCCGTTTTGTTCACTAACGCCACCCCTGCTATTCTTACTGAATGACCCGTAATTTCTTGCTAAACCCTCCCCCCAGGCACGAGGCACCTAGTTTAAAATCTCCTCCAACCTTCTAATCATCCTTCCCCCCAGCTCCGCTGCCCCCTACTCATTCAGGTGCAATCCATCACAACAAAAAAGATGGCGCCTGACTGAGAAGTCCGCTCTGTGTTCTAGGACCACAAACCCTTCTTTCCTGCACCAATCCCTAAGCCACACATTTACCTCCCTAATCTCCCTCTGTCTCCCTGGGCTAGCGCGTGGCACGGGTAATAATTTGGAGAATATTACCTTAGATGTCCTTGCCTTATGTTTCTTGCCTAATTCCCTATAGCAGGGCTGGCCAAACCGGTCCTCGAGATCTACCAACGGTTCATGTTTTCCAGGCCTCCTGGAGATCTGTAGAATTGTCAGTTAGGAATGAATGCAGCACATCTTAATTAGTAATGACTACACCTGTGCACCAGCTAGGTAGTCTGGAAAATGTGAACTGTTGGTAGATCTCGAGGACTTGTTTGGCCAGCTCTGCCCTATAGTCTTTCTTAAGGACATCCCACCTTCCACTAGCTGTGTCGTTGATGCCAATGTGCACCAAGACCGCTGGATCATTCCCAGCCCCTCCCAACAATCTATCTACCCGGTCCGCGATGTTCCGCATCCGAGCACCCGGGAGACAACAGACCGTACGGCGATCATGGTCCCGGTAGCAGATTGCCGTATCTGTCTTCCTAATAATGGAATCCCCTACCACCACAATCTGTCTATGTACCTTACTAAATTGTATCCCAACTGCGCCAGAGGGACCGCTCCTTTGGTTGCTAGATGGAACAGTCTCCTTCGGCACCGTCATTTCCTCACTATCATCCTCCGATTCCTCGTCCAGTCGTGCAAATTTATTCAGGTTTGGTAGTTCAGAGATGTCGAGCCTCCCCCTCTTTTTCTTCCTTCTAACTGTGACCCAGCTAACTGCCTGGTCATCCTCATCTACCAGTGACCCCTCCCTCAACTCCTTCACCGTTCTATCTAAACTTCGCTCGAGATTGTGAATCTCCCTCAGTCGCGTAACGGTTTGCTCTAGATCAGTTACCTGGGCTTCCAGGTCAACCGTTCACACACACCTTGTGCAGATGTACTCACACTGGGACGGTTGCTCCAGGTGCGCGTACATCTTGCAAGACATGCACTGAGTGAAATCCCCAATCCTAGCCCCACCCATATTTTTGTAGGGTCTAACTCCCTGTTACCCAAGAAGAAATACAGACGCAAAACAATCTAGGAAAAACACTAGGCCGTGCCCAAACTCAGATTATTTTTAAAGGGGCAATCATTTACAAGGCAAGGTTTAGCCTTGGAAATGATTGCCCTTTTTAAGTAAATGTCCGAGTTCACCCGGCATCCCGCTCTCTCTGGACTTCATTACATCCAACCCCAAATCTGAATTACCCCCTATGTCATGCCAAATGGCTAACGCTGCATCAGTCCCACAGTCTGGTTGTAAAATTACCATACCCATACATACTTATAGCCAACAGTAACGTTGACTTTGTACAATGAAATGCAATCAGAGCTGTGCAGACATTATCGTAAAGCAGTTCTGTTAAAAAAAGGAATCCAAACCGTTCCGAACACCGGGGATCGGAGTCCACCCGAGCCGTGGCTCGAGTGTTCCTGTCAGTCTCAAATCCCACTTCGAGGGCAAACGTCATCCTCCCGGCATTGGATTCTCATGGGACTTGGATTCTATATAAGGCAGCCGGGCTGAATGCTGTGCTATACTCTGCTATAGTGGCTGTGCTGTGTCCACAATTGGCTGTGCTCTAAAGTGACTGCATAGGAGGCACACTGCATGCTGCTGAAAGCTGCGCTATACTCTGCTGTTTTGACTTTTCTAAGACTCCGGACTCAGAAGTGTCTGTATATAAAGTGACTGTGTGGTGGGCACGCTGCATGCTTTTGTATGCCGCAGTGTACTCTGCTGTATTGGCTGTGCTATGTCCAGAGACTCAAGACTCACAAGTGGCTGTGCTCTGTATAGTGACTGTGTATATAAGGGCACACTGCTGTATGCTGCACTGTACTCTACTGTAAATTGTACTGTTCATGTGCATCTATAAGCCCTTTGGTCCACACAGTTTGAACCAAGCTGCAAGTTAAAAAATAGAACAAAAATAGGATTTTAATACCTACCGGTAAATCCTTTTCCATGGAGTATAGACGGGATCCGCAGGAGACATGGGCACTTTAAGACTTTAAATGGGTGTGAACTGGCTCCTCCCTCTATGCCCCTCCTCCAGACCTCAGTTATAGGAACTGTGCCCAGGGAGACGGACATTTCGAGGAAAAGGATTTTTGTTAAACTAAGGGTGAGATACTTACCAGCTCACACCACAAACACCGTACAACATGGCTTTTAACTAAATACCAGTTAACGGCATGAACCAAAATCAGCAACAGGCTGACCTTAACCGAAACACAACTTTTGTGTAACATAAACAATAACTATTAACAAGCACTGCAGATAGAGTCCGCACTGGGACGGGCGCCCAGCATCCTCTACGGACTAAGAGAAAAGGATTTACCAGTAGGTATTAAAATCCTATTTTCTCCTACGTCCTAGAGGATGCTGGGGACTCCAAAAGGACCATGGGGTTTATACCAAAGCTCCAGACCGGGCGGGAGAGTGCGGACGACTCTGCAGCACCGATTGAGCAAACATGAGGTCCTCATCAGCCAGGGTATCAAACTTGTAGAACTTAGCAAAAGTGTTTGAACCCGACCAAGTAGCTGCTCGGCAAAGCTGAACCACCGAGACTCCACGGGCAGCCGCCAAAGACGAGCCCACCTTCCTGGTAGAATGGACCATCATCGACTTCAGTAACGTCAATCCAGCCGTAGAATGAGCATGCCGAATCGTATTACAGATCCAGCGTGCAATAGTCTGCTTTGAAGCAGGAGCCCCAAGTTTGTTGGAAGCATACAGGATAAACAGAGCCTCCGTTTTCCTAATACGAGCCGTTCTGGCTACATAAATTTGCAAAGCTCTGACTACATCGAGAGACTTTGAATCAGCCAAGGCCTCAGCAGCCACAAGCACCACAATAGGTTGGTTCATATGAAACGAAGAAACCACTTTTGGCAGAAATTGTTGACGAGTTATCAATTCCACTCTATCCACATGGAAGATCAAATAGGGGCTTTTGTGAGACAAAGCCGCTAATTCCGACACCCGCCTTGCGGATGCCAAGGCCAAAAGCATGACCACTTTCCAAGTGAGAAATTTCAACTCAACCTTCTGTAAAGGTTCAAACCAATGTGACTGAAGGAACTGCAACACCACGTTAAGGTGCCACCGGGGGCACAAATGGAGGTTGGATGTGCAGCACACCTTTCACGAAAGTCTGAACTTCTGGAAGGGAGGCCAATTCTTTTTGAAAAAGATTGATAAGGCTGAAATCTGCACTTTAATGGAGCCTAACTTTAGGCCAGCATCCACACCTTCTTGCAAAAAATGGAGAAAATGACCCAGCTGAAATTCTTCCATAGGAGCCTTCTTGGATTCACACCAAGACACATATTTTCTCCAGATACGGTGATAATGCTTCGCCGTTACTTCTTTTCTAGCTTTAAGCAGAGTGGGGATGACTTCACCGGGAATACCCTTCTGAGCTAGGATTTGGCGTTCAACCTCCACGCCGTCAAACGCAACCGCGGTAAGTCTTGGAACACGCACGGCCCTTGCTGTAACAGGTCCTCTCTTAGAGGAAGAGGCCAGGGATCTCCTATGAGTAATTCCTGAAGATCCGGATACCAGGCCCTCCGTGGCCAATCTGGAACAATGAGTATCGCCTGAACCCTTGTTCTTCTTACGATCCTTATCACCTTTGGAATGAGTGGAAGTGGAGGGAACACATATACCGACTGAAACACCCATGGTGTCACCAGGGCGTCCACTGCACTGGCTTGAGGGTCCCTCAACCTGGAACAATATCTCTGAAGCTTCTTGTTGAGGCGAGACGCCATCATGTCTATTTGAGGAATTCCCCAATAACTTGTCACTTCTGTAAAGACCTCTTGATGAAGACCCCACTCTCCTGGATGGAGATCGTGTCTGCTGAGGAAGTCTGCTTCCCAGTTGTCCACAACCGGAATGAAGACCGCTGACAGCGCTTGCATGTTTTTCCGCCCAGCTGAGAACTTTTGTGGCCTCCGCCATCGCTGCTCTGCTCTTTGTTCAACCCTGGCGGTTTATGTACGCCACTGCTGTTATGTTGTCCAACTGAATCAGGACGGGTAGACCGCGAAGAAGAAGTTCCGCTTGTAGAAGGCCGTTGTTGATGGCTCTTAATTCCAGAATGTTTATGTGTAGACAAGCTTCTTGGCTTGACCATTTTCCCTGGAAATTTTCCCCCTGTGTGACTGCTCCCCAGCCTCGGATACTTGCATCCATGGTCATTAGGACCCAGTCCTGGATCCCGAACCTAGGAGAGGAGAACTTTGGAGCCACCACAGGAGAGATACTCTGGTCCTGGAAGATAGGCTTATTTTCCGGTGCATGTGTAGGTGAGACCCGGACCACTTGTCCAACAGGTCCCACTGAAACACCCTGGCATGGAACCTGCCAAACGGAATGGCTTTGTAGGCCGCCACCATCTTCCCCAGCACCCGAGTGCATTGATGAATCGACACTCTTGCCGGTTTCAGAATATCCTTGACCATGTTCTGGATTTCCAGAGCTTTTTCTACTGGGAGAAATACTCTCTGCATTTCCTTTTCCAGGATCATGCCTAAGAATGACAGCCGTGTTGTCGGAACCAACTGTGACTTTTGCAAATTTAGGAGCCAACCATGTTGTTGCAGGACTGTCAGGGAGAGTGCAATGTTTCTTAGTAACTGCTCCTTTGATCTTGCCTTTATCAGGAGATCGTCCAAGTACAGGATAATTGTGACACCCTGCTTGCGCAGGAGTGCCATCATTTCCGCCATTACCTTGGTGAAAATCCTCGGAGCCGTGGAAAGACCAAACGGCAAGGTCTGAAATTGGTAATGACAATCCTGAACAGCAAATCTCAGGTAAGCTTGATGTGGAGGATATATTGGGACATGTATGTAGGCATCTTTGATGTCGACTGGCGCCATAAAATCCCCCCCTTCCAGACTGGAGATCACGGCTCGGAGAGATTCCATCTTGAATTTGAATCTTCTCAGATATAAATTGAGGGATTTTAAGTTCAGAATCGGTCTGACCGGGCCATCCGGCTTCGGGACCACGAACAGGCTTGAATAAAAACCTTTTCCCCGTTGTGACAGGAGTACCGTGACAATGACCTGATGTTGACACAGCTTTTGTATCGCAGCGCATACTATATCCCTTTCCGGAAGATAAGCTGGCAAGGCCGATTTGAAAAATCGGTGAGGGGGCCCGTCTTGAAATTCCAGTTTGTACTCTTAGGTCACTATTTCTAGTACCCAAGGACCTAGGGCCGAGCGAGCCCAGACTTGACTGAAGAGTTAAAGACGTGCCCCCACCGGTGCGGACTCCAGCATCGGAGCCCCAGCGTCATGCGGTGGTTTTGGTAGAAGCCGGGGAGGACTTCTGCTCTTGGGAGCTTGCCACAGCCGGTGACCTTTTTCCCCTTCCCCTACCTTTAGCAGCAAGGAAGGAGGAGCCTCGTCCTTTTTTGAATTTATTAGACCGAAAGGACTGCATCTAATAATGGGGCATTTTCTTTTGTTGAGCAGGGACATAAGGTAGAAAAGAAGTCTTACCCGCGGTAGCTGTAGATACCAGGTACGCGAGGCCCTCACCAAACAAAACACCACCCTTATACGGCAGAGACTCCATAGCCTTCTTAGAGTCAGCATCACCATTCCATTGATGAGTCCATAATGCTCTTCTAGCCGAGACCGCCATGGCATTGGCCCTTGATCCCAAGAGGCCAATATTTGTCACCGCCTCCCTGAGGTAGACTGCAGCGTCCCTGATATGACCCAGTGTCAAAAGCACGCTATCCCTATCCAGGGTGTCTAATTCAGATGACAAGTTATCTGCCCACTTTTCAATCGCACTACTCACCGATGCCGATGCCACGGCAGGTCTGAGCAGCGTACCTGTAATGATATAAATAGATTTCAAGGTAGTTTCCTGCTTACGATCCGCAGGATCCCTTAGGGCTGCCGTGTCAGGAGATGGAAGCGCCACCTTCTTGGACAATCGTGCTAGGGCTTTGTCCACAGAGGGCGTTGACTCCCACTTTTCCCTGTCCTCAGAGGGGAACGGATATGCCATAAGAATCCTCAGAGAAACTCAGGAGATCTCCCCTGTTGTGTGTCCAGTCACTCCGGGCACAGAATCTAACTGAGGTCTGGAGGAGGGGCATAGAGGGAGGAGCCAGTTCACACCCATTTAACGTCTTAAAGTGCCCATGTCTCCTGCGGATCCCGTCTATACCCCATGGTCCTTTTGTAGTCCCCAGCATCCTCTAGGACGTATGAGAAATATATACAGTTCTATTGAATGTACTATATGGTGTGCTTTACCTTAGTGCACTTTGCTCACATGAATCTATAAGCCCTGTGACTCTACACAAGTAAATAAAAAAGAAACATTATATATATATATATATATATATATATATATATATCTTTCATAGATGTGCTATAAACTGCTGTGTGTTTGTGCTGCTACTCTGTCGCTTAGCAACCGTCCAGCTCGATGCAGCCTTTGGCCAATATTGGTGAAAACAACATTGTGAGCTGTGAGGTGGTCAAAATTGTCTGGATATGACTGAAAATTTTTGTTATTGATGTTAATAATGCTCTAGGAACAAAAAAAGGCCTAAATTATGTGATTTTAGCCTTTTTCGGAAATTAAATTCCAAATCCAAAACCAGTCACAGCGGTTTGGCAAATCCATATTTAAATATTGGGATGGTGGGTGGTGATTTCTGCTTCGTTATATAGGAGCATGCAGCATGCAGATACTATAGATAAGTATAAACACCAATACTTATACTTATGTATTGCCACACATCTTTTTATGTATTTGATGTGCTTTTAACAGAAGGTTTAGTGCACTGTGGGGGTCATTCCGAGTTGATCGCTCGCTGCCGATTTTTGCAGCGCAGTGCTCAGGTAAAAAACAGCAAAACTGCAAAACTGAGCATGCGTATGCACCGCAATGCGCAGGCGTGTCGTACGGGTACAAAGAGGATCGGTGCAGCCGAACGCAAGGTGATTGACAGAAAGAGGGCGTTTATGGGTATCAACTGACTGTTTTCTGGGAGTGTTTGGAAAAACGCAGGCGTGTCTAAGCGTTTGCAGGGCGGGTGTCTGACGTCAATTCCAGCACCAAAAAGACTGAAGTGATCGCAGCGGCTGAGTAAGTCCAGAGCTACTCTGAACCTGCACAAAATGTTTTTGCTGCACTCGGCTGCACACGCATTCGCACACTTGCAAAGTGAAAATACACTCCCCCGTGGGCGGCGACTATGCGTTTGCACGGCTGCTAAAAGCAGCTAGCGAGCGATCAACTCAAAATGACCCCCTGTGTCACTTTATACGTAATGTAACTTGTAATAAATTTGTGTGGCAAAATTAAGCACAAAAGTGTTTTATATGTATGCACATAGGCGTGCGCAGCTAATGTTATTATGCCTATGGAAACCAATCAGAATTGAATTAACATTTACAATTGCATACTATAAAATTATACAGAGCAGCTGATTGGTTGCCATGGACAACTTCTCCACTGGCTCACTTTTCCAATTTCTTGACTGCTTAGTACATCTCCCCCTTAATCCAGTGGTCAAACGGTATGTAACAGCCAGTATATCACAAAAAGGTGGATTGTTAGTTGTCTATAATATGCAAATGATTTCGGGTGTGGATTATTAGATCTACACTAAAAAGGTCTACAGTTAATGGGTCTAATGGTAGACATGCATTAGTTTGACAGGGTCAAAAGGTCGACAAGGTCAAAAGGTCGACATAGAATAGGTAGACAGCATGAAAGATTGACAGGGTCAAAAGATCGACAGGGTCAAAAGGTCAACATGTAAATGGTAAACACACAAAAATAGGTAGACACTTTTTTTTTGGGGGGGGGGGTTTGTCACTTTTCTGCCACAAACATGCCCCATTAGTGTACCACGTCCACTTGCAAGGCTCGCTTTGCTCGCCATGCTTCGGGCAGGTTACTATTCCCAATCGTAGTCCACGTGGATGGTAAAGTTGGAAAAAAATTGTGTCTACCATACCCTGTTGACCTTTTGAACTGTCTGCCTTTTTACATGTGGACTTTTTGACCCTGTTGACATTACATGTTTACCATTAGTGGGAGACCTATTGACTGTAAACTTTTTTAGTGTAAATCTATAATCCTGATACCAATTATTTCTATATAGCTCTGAGAAAATCCTATATAGGTTATATTGTCTATCACTTTTTTATGTGACTGCCATATAGGCCTGATGCATTTTGTACAATACAAAAGCTAGCTAATGGATATAAAGAAACAGTTCACATATGGCAACAAAAAGACATAGGGATATATGTAATAACCTGCGCCTTGAAGATATCAGTTCCTGGTTGGTTTTGTCTCATTGATTTCTAATATAAAACATTGGCAAACTCGCCAGGAACCCGCAGATGCCTGCAGTTCGCAGGATGTTACATTTACCCATACTTACCAACTTTTATGGTCTCCTCCCTGTGAGAAGTCTGGAGATGAGACATTGTAGGACCTTCAGAGGACTGTCTAATTGCTAAGTCCCACCCCTGATGCGCCAAAATGCCATGATTCACGGGTCCGTAGGGAGGAGGTAGGTCTAAATTCAAATGCAAACTTGTATCATTTAGCCCATCCTTTCTACACAGAGCCACAAATACCAGATTTAAGGGTCTATTTACTAAGCCTTGAATGGAGATAAAGTGGATGGAGATAATGTACCAGCCAATCAGCTCCCAACTGCCATGTCACAGGTTGTGTTTGAAAAATAACAGTGAGGAGCTGATTGGCTGGTACTTTATCTCCGTCCATTTTATCTCCATCTAAGGCTTAGTAAATAGACCCCTTAATCTCAGCCTGGGCGATTCACTAAGAAATAGACGGGATGTGGGAGATTCAGCCACTCTTCCCTGGGTGCGGGGGACCTCCTGAAAAATTGTAAATATCCCGCAACTTGCGGAAAACTTGACTAGTATGCATTTACCCCACACTATAGTAAAAAATATAGTGTTCATTCATTATTTATCTACATTGTGAGGGGATGTTTGTAAATATACTTGGTGGACCTTGTCAGGAAGAGGATTTCATGGTGGAAAGATAATCATCTGCTATGAATGGAACCAGAGGCGTAAGACCACACTAGACGCCTGGAGGCAAATTAGACAATGGTGTGCCCCAAAGCCCCCCCCCCCCCCCCCCCCCCCACACACACACACACACACACACACACACACACTCACAGCCACACACACAGAGTCACATAAACAAACACAAAGTCACATAGAAAGACAGTCATATATACACAAAGTCACATCTACACACAGTCACACAAATAGCCACATACCCCGTCTCTGTCCACTTCCGCTCCCTACAGAAGCATTCTGGCTGAGGCGAGTCCGTTCAGCTAGATTATCATGCGCCTGGCTCCACTGCTGCAAGTATGGCGGTATGGGGGCGGTACTGTGTACCGTTTAGAAATTGCCAGTACACAGTACCGCCGGCCCGACCACCATGCTTGCTGCCCGCTGCTGTGCTATGTTGGGAAGAAGAGCGCAGCTTGCGTCTCTCCTGTGTCCCTCCTGTGTCTCCGGCGGCGGCGTGTCTCTCAAAAGCGGCGCTGGTTTGTGAGCCAATCAGAGCTTGCGAACTGCAGCTGCGGCTCCCGATTAGCTGCCGGTCCGCAGCATGTCTCTCAAATGCAGCGTCTCTCATATGAGGCGCCTGTTCGTTAGCCAATCAGAGCTCATGAACCAGCAGCTGTAGCTCCTGATTGGCTGTCTGTCTGTGAGCTCTGATTGGCTGACGAATTTGTGCCTCATTTGAGAGACACAGAAGGGACACAGGAGAGGCGCAAGCTGCGCTCCGTTTCCCAACACAGCATAGCAGCGGTGAGCAGAGCGGGTGAAGGGGGGGTGGGGGCGTATGTACCTGGCAGTGGGGGCATATGTGTATCTGGCACTGGGGGGGGGGGGCGTATGTGGCACTGGGGGCATATATGTATCCGCCACTGGGGGGCATATGTGGCACTGGGGACATATATTTCATATCATATCATATTTGTATCTGGCACTGGGGGGGGCATATGTGGCACTGGGGACATATGTGTATCTGGCACTGGGGGTGGCATATGTGGCACTGGGAACATATGTGTACCTGGCACTAGGGGCATATGTGCAGTGCCGTAACTAGACATTTTAGCGCTGTGTGCAAGAAACAACATCTGCACCCCACCCATACGTAAAATAGGGCCAGTGTGCACGGTAGCGAGCAACAAAAAAATAGGGGCATGGCTTCATGGGGAAGGGGCGTGGCCACAAAATTATACCAATTCATATTACGCTGTACAGTAGTCTCCATTATTCAAATGACACCGCATAGTAGCGCCACTTACACACATTACACCAGTAAAGCCCCTTTTACACATTACGCCAGGTAGAGCCACTGTCACACATTATGCCAGGTAGAGCCCCCTTTTACACATTACGGCAGGTAGAGATTCCTTTTACACATTACGCAGGTAGAGTCCCCTTTACACAAACGGTGTTTCTTACCACCCTGCATTGCAGCTCTTCTGCCACCTCCGGACTCCTGAGCAGGCCCGGGATGTATAACACTGCACCAAGCTGCTCCTGCCGTACAGAGGGTCCTTGTCAATCCTGGCTGGCAGCTGGCTCAACTCCTCCGGTTCTGACTCTCACCGTACCGCTCCTTTCTCACCCTCTCTTCAGGAGTCTTCTTAGGTGGTCCTTCAGGCCGATTCTGTGGAAAAAACTAAAATGAAAAACAAACTTGAAAGAATCACCTGGTTCCTAGGCAGTCACACACTCGAGTGGTATTTGATATCCGACAGCCGGCATACCGACAACTTTTCTCCCTCTTGGAGGGTGCACGACCCCCTGGAGGGAGAATAAATAGCGCACCACCATGCCCGCAAGGGGCTCTTTTGCGCTCGCCCTTCTGCCGGTATGCTGGGTGCCGGGGTCCCGACCGCCGGCATAACATACTACACCCACACACTCACCCATCTCTCTCTCACTTCCCTCTTTCTCCCTGACAACCCCATCTCTCTTCCACTCCCTTATTTTACTCCCCTCTGTCTCTCCCTGGCTCCATTCCCTCTCTTGTCTCTCACCCATAATACTATGGGGTGGCTACATACCATGGTAGAGGGGCTGCCACTGCATACTGCTGTGGGAAGGTGGGGGGGGGGTTGTTCTGGTGTCATCCACCCGCGGCTGCGGTTCGGGTGTCACCATCCGCGGCAGCATACTGCTGTAGAGGTGAGGGGGGGTTCGGGTGTCTTTCACCCGCGGCCGCCGCTGCATACTGTGGTAGGAGGAAGGGGGGGTTCGGGTGTCACCCCCCGCGGCCGCCGCTGCATACTGCTGTAGAGGGGAGGGGGAGTTCGGGTGTCATCCACCCGCGGCCGCTGTTCGGGTGTCACCACCCGCGGCAGCATACTGCTGTAGAGGGGAGGGGGGGTTCGGGGGTCTTCCACCCGCGGGCGCATTTTGGGTGTCACCACCCCCGGCAGCATATGCTGTAGAGGGGATTCAGGTGTCTCCATTCAGTGGTAGGGGGAGGGGTGGTTCGGGTGTCATCCGCCCACGGCAGCATACTGCTATAGAGGGGAGGGGGGGTTTGGGAGTCATCCACCCGCGCCCGCGGTTCAGGTGTCACCACCCGCGGCAGCACACTGCTGTAGATGGGAGGGGGGATCGGGTGTCTTCCACCCGCGGCCGCTGTTGCATTCTGTGGTAGGGGGAGGGGGGTTCGGGTGTCATGTACCCGTGGCAGCATACTGCTGTAGAGGGGAGGGGGGTTCGGGTGTCATCCACCCGCGGTTTGGGTGTCACCACCTGCGGCAGCATACTGCTGTAGAGGGGAGGGGGGGTTCAGGTGTCTTCCACCCACGGCCGCTGCTGCATTCTGTGGTGGTGGGGTTCGGGTGTCATCCACCCGCGGCAGCATACTGCTGTAGAGAGGAGGGGGGGTTTGGGTGTCATCCGCCGGTGGCTGCAGTTTGGGTGTCAACACCCGCGGCAGCATACTGCTGTAGAGGGGAGGGGGGGTTTGGGTGTCTTCGACCCGCGGCCTCTGCTGCATTCTGTGGTAGGGGGGAGGGGGGGTTCGGGTGTCATCCACCCGCAGTAGCATACTGCTGTAGAGGGGAGGGGGGGTTCGGGTGTCTTCCACCCGCGTTCGCCACAGCATACTGTGACAGGGAGGAGGGGGGCTTGGGTGTCACCACCCGCGGCCACCCCTGCATACTGTGACAGGGGGGAGGAAGGGTTCGGGTGTCACCATCCGCGGCCGCCGCTGCATACTGTGACAAGGGGGAGGGGAGAACGGGTGTCACCACCTGCGGCCGTTGCAGTATACTGCTGTAGAGGGGAGGGGAGGTTCGGGTGTCACCACCTGTGGCATTCTCCCTGGGAACTTGCCAGCGCTATCTACAGCAGGCAGCGCTGCAACACAAATAGGGCAGCCAAGCGGGGTCACAGCAAATGATGCGCCCTCGGCTAAAGTGCGCTGTGTGCAAAGCACACTTTGCACACACGTGGTTACGGCACTGCATATGTGTATCTGGCACTGGAGGTATACGAGTATCCGGAACTGGGGGGGCATATGTGGCACTGGGGGCATATGTGTACCTGGTACTGGGGGCATATGTGTATCTGGCACTGGGGGGGAATATATGTATCTGGCACTTGGGGCATATGTGTATCTGGCACTGGGGGCATATGTGCATCTGGCACTGGGGTGCATTTGCGGTACTGGAGACATATGTGTATCTGGCACTGGCGGGGCATATGTGGCACTGGGTGCATATGTGTACCTGGCACTGGGGGCATATGTTTATCTGGCACTGTAGGCATATATGTACCTGGCACTGGGGGGGCATATGTGGCACTGGAGGCATATTTTTAGCTGCCACTGGGGGTGGGTGGGGCATTTGTGGCACTGGGGACTTAACATGTGTATCTGGCACTGGGGACATATGTGTATCTGGCACAGGGGGTGGCATATTTGTACTTGGCACTTGGGGTATATGTGTATCTGGCACTGGGGGCATATGTGTACCTGACACTGGGGGCATATGTGGCACTGGGGGCATATGTGTACCTGGCACTGGGGGCATACAGTATGTTTATCTGGCACTGTAGGCATATATGTATCTGGCACTGGGGGGGAATATGTGGCACTGGAGGCATATGTGTATTTGGCACTGGCAGGGCATATGTGTACCTGGAACTGGGGGCATATGTTTATCTGGCAATGTAGGCATATGTGTATCTCTATTTTTAATCTTCATGGATTCAGTTAAATCGGGTATGGTTCCCAAAGACTGGCGTATAGCGGAGGCAGTGCAGATATTCAAAAAGGGGAGCAAAGCTGAACCAGGTAATTATTGACCAGTTAGTCTTACATCTATAGTGGGGAAAGTATTGGAAGGTATTCTAAGGGACAGTATTCAAAAGTTCCTTGAAGCAAATAAGGTCATTAAAAGGAACCAACATGTATTTGTGAAGGACAGATCATGTCAGACCAACTTACTTGGCTTTTATGAAACAGTAAGTGCGAACCTGGATCAGGGTAAGGAGGTGGATATAATCTTTTTAGACTTTGCCACAAGGGTCTGTACTTGGACCACTTTTGTTCAACATTTTCATCAACGACCTAACAGTAGGTCTAGAGAGCATGGTATCAATTTTCGCAGACGATACCAAATTGTGTAAGGTTATAAATATGGAGGGGGATGCTGAGTCTCTTCGAAATGACTTAACTAAACTGGAAGCGTGGGCAGCAAAATGGAGAATGAGATTCAACACAGACAAGTGTAAGGTAATACACTGTGGGGGCAAGACCAAAAATAACACATACATACTAAATGGGGTAATATTAGGGGATTCTGTACTGGAAAAAGACTTAGGGGTTCACATAGATAACAAATTAAACAGCAGTACCCAAAGTAGGAGTGCAGCAAAGAAGGCTAATAAGATATTAGCATGCATAAAATGGGGAATTGATGCAAGGGACGAGAGTATTATACTCTCATTATATAAATCACTAGTGAGGCCTCATCTTGAATACTGTGTGCAATTTTGAGCACCATATTACAAAAAGGATATCCTGGAGCTAGAAAAGGTTCAGAGGCGAGCGACCAAACTAATCAAGGGCATGGAGAAACTGGAATACGAGGAAAGGCTTGCAAGGCTAGGCATGTTTACATTGGAAAAGAGGAGAGTAAGAGGGGACATGATCAACATCTACAAATATATAAGGGGTCAATACACAGAGCTTGGGAGGGACCTGTTTTCTATAAGATCAGCACAGAGAACACGTGGTCACTCGCTTAGGTTAGAGGAGTTTCAGCACATTGAGGCGAAAAGGTTTTTTTCCCAGTAAAGACAATACGTGCTTTGAATTCCCTGCCTGAGAGAGTAGTAACTGCGGACTCAGTCAACACTATTAAGAATGGGTTAGATAAATTCCTATTGGATAAAGATATTCAGAGTTATGGTGCATAGGCATGCATTATAGTTAATATAAGTTAATATAACTAGTCCTAACATAAAAACAACTAGTCCTATAATAAGACTGCATAGGAGACCACAAATAGGTTGAACTCGATGGACAATTGTCTTTTTTCAACCTTAGTTACTATGTTACTATGTTACTATGTATATGGGCACTGGGGGGGCATATGTGGCACTGGAGGCATATGTGTAGCTGGCACTGGGGGGGCTTATGTGGCACTGGGGGCATATGTGTATCTGCCACTGGGGGGGCATATGTGGCACTGGGGACATATCATATGTGTATCTGGCACTGAGGGGGCCATACAGTATGTGGCACTGGGGGCATATGTGTACCTGGCACTTGGGGCATATGTTTATCTGGCACTGTAGGCATATATGTATCTGGCACTGGGGGGGCATATGTGGCACTGGAGGCATATATGGTAAGCTGGCACTGGGAGGGCAAATGTGCCACTGGGGGCATATGTGTATCTGCCACTGGGGGGGCATATGTAGCACTGGGGACATATCATATGTGTATCTGGCACTGGGGGTGGCATATTGGGCACTGGGGGCATATTTGTGCTTGGCACTTGGGGTATATGTGTATCTGGCACTGCGGGGCATATGTGTATCTGGCATTGGGGGGCATATGTGGCACTGGAGGCATATGTGTAGCTGGCACTGGGGGGGCATATGTAGCACTGGGGACATGTGATATGTTTATCTGGCACTGGGGGGGTCATATGTGGCACTGGGGACATATGTGTATCTGGCACTGGGGGTGGCATATGGGGCACTGGGGGCATATTTGTGCTTGGCACTTGGGGTATATGTGTATCTGGCACTGCAGGCATATGTGTATCTGGCACTGGAGGCATATGTGTACCTGGCACTGGGGGCATATGTATATCTGGCACTGGGGGCATATGTGTATCTGGCACTGGGGGTGGCATATGGGGCACTGGGGGCATATTTGTGCTTGGCACTTGGGGTATATGTGTATCTGGCACTGCAGGCATATGTGTATCTGGCACTGGGGGCATATGTGTACCTGGCACTGGGGGCATATGTATATCTGGCACTGGGGGCATATGTGTATCTGGCACTGGGGGCATATGTGTATCTGGCACTGGTGGAGCATATTTAGGCATATGTGTACCTGGCACTGGGGGCATATGTTTATCTGGCACTGTAGGCATATGTTTATCTGGCACTGTAGGCATATATGTATCTGGCACTGGGGGGGCCATATGTGGCACTGGAGGCATATGTGTAGATGGCACTGGGGGGCATATGTGGCACTGGGGACATATGTGTATCTGGCAGTGGGGGTCATATGTAGCGCTGGGGGCATATGTGTACCTAGCACTGGGGGCATATGTTTATCTGGCACTGTAGGCATATATGTATCTGGCACTGGGAGAGCGTATGTGGCACAGGAGGTATATGTCTAGCTGGCACTGGGTGGGCATATGTGGCACAGGGGGCAGATGTGTATCTGGCACTGGGGACATATATGTATTTTGAACTGGGGGGCATATGTGGCACTGGGGAATATGTGTTTCAGGCACTGGGGGCATATGTGGCACTGGGGGCATGTGTATCTTGCACTGGGGGACATATGTGACACTGGAGGCTTATGTGTATCTGGCACTGGGGGCATATGTGGCACTGGGGGCATATGTGTATCTTGCACAGGGGGGCATATGTGGCACTGGGGGCATATGTGTATCTTGCACAGGGGGGGCATATGTGGCACTGGGGGCATATGTGTATCTGGCACGGGGGGAAATATGTGTATCTGGCATTGGGGGCATATGTGTATCTGGTGCTGGTGGACATAAGTGACACTGGGGCATATGTGTATCTGGCACTGTGGGGCATATGTGGCACTGGGGACATATGTGTATCTGGCACTGGGGGGCATATGTGGCACTGGGGACATATGTGTATCTGGCACTTGGGGGTATATGTGGCACTAGGTGCATATGTGTACCTGGCACTGGGGGCAAAAGGAGATTTATGGTAAGAACTTACCTTTGTTAAATCTCTATCTGCGAGGTACACTGGGATCAACATGGAATAACATCGGGGGGTGTAGAGTAGGATCTTGATCCGAGGCACCAACAGGCAAAAAGCTTTGACTGTTACCAAGATGCTCAGCATTGCCTCCTCTATAACCCCGCCTCCATGCACAGGAGCTCAGTTTTGTTAAACAGTCCAATGCAGCAGCAGGTAAAAGAGACGACAACCGTTAGTAGCCACATACACCACATTCTCACGACAGGAGAAGGTATCAGCAGTTAATGCCATACAAATCCAAAGAAGCTAAGTGCGTCAGGGTGGGCGCCCTGTGGAACCCAGTGTACCTCGCAGAAAGAGATTTAACAAAGGTAAGTTCTTACCATAAATCTCCTTTTCTGCAGCGTGGTACACTAGGGTTCTACAAGGAATAACATTGGGGATGTCCTAAAGCAGTTCCTCATGGGAGGGGACGCACTGTAGCAGGCACAAGAACCCGGCGTCCAAAGGATGCATCTTGGGAGACGGAAGAATCGAAGGCATAGAACACCTTACTGAGGACCACGTAGCCGCCTTGCACAATTGTTCAAGGGTCACACCACGGCGGGCCACCCAAGAAGGTCCAACAGACTGAGTAGAATGGGCCTTGATGGTAGCAGGAGCTGGAAGGCCAGCCTGTACATAAGCATGTGCAATCACCATTCTAATCCATCTGGCCAAGGTCTGCTTATTACCAGGCCAGCCACGTTTGTGAAAACCAAACAGTGCAAAGAGAGAATCAGACTTCCTAACGAAGGCTGTCCTCTTCACATAGAAACAGAGGGGTAAATTTACTAAGATTCGTGTTTTCCCGTTTGAGGTCAAAGTTCAATCACGAATGACATCGAAAGTGTAAATATGCAACTTTTTGAATTTATTACGACTAATTTACTAAGCTGCCGTATTCTGCATTTTCGGGTTTTCCGATGTCGATGTCATTCGTTTTTTTTTTCAGTTTTTTTACGGCAGTGATTAGCAAAACACTGCCGACTTTTTAAAAATGAATCTCGGCCGGATCTGTGTGATCCGTGCTGGGGTTCATTTTTTTTTTTTTTTTTTAAATTAAACAGTGTAAAATCATAAAAAAAATTGCGTGGGGTCCCCCCTCCTAAGCATAACCAGCCTCGGGCTCTTTGAGCCGATCCTGGTTGCAGAAATATGGGGGGGAAAATTACAGGGGTTCCCCCATATTTAAGCAACCAGCATCGGGCTCTGCGCCTGGTCCTGGTTCCAAAAATACGGGGGACAAAAAGAGTAGGGGTCCCCCGTATTTTTAAAACCAGCACCGGGCTCCACTAGCTGGACAGATAATGCCACAGCCGGGGGTCACTTTTATATAGTGCCCTGCGGCCGTGGCATCAAAAATCCAACTAGTCACCCCTGGCCGGGGTACCCTGGGGGAGTGGGGACCCCTTCAATCAAGGGGTCCCCCCCCCCAGCCACCCAAGGGCCAGGGGTGAAGCCCGAGGCTGTCCCCCCCATCCAATTGGCTGCGGATGGGGGGCTGATAGCCTTTTGTGAAAATGAAAATATATTGTTTTTAGTAGCAGTACTACAAGTCCCAGCAAGCCTCCCCCGCATGCTGGTACTTGGAGAACCACAAGTACCAGCATGCGGCGGAAAAACGGGCCCGCTGGTACCTGTAGTACTATTACTAAAAAAATACCCAAAAAAAGACAAGACACACACACCGTGAAAGTAAAGATTTATTACATACATCCACACAAACATACATACATACTTACCTTATGTTCACACGCAGGTCTGTCCTCTTCTCCAGTAGAATCCAAGGGGTACCTGTTGAATAAATTCTACTCACCAGATCCCGGGTCCCAGGGTCCTCGGGGCAACCATTTGTAATCCAGGTACTTGAATAAAATAACAAAACGGAGAGCCGAGCCACGAACTGAAAGGGGCCCCATGTTTTCACATGGGACTCCTTTCCCCGAATGCCAGAAACCCACTCTGACTGATGTCTAAGTGGGTTTCTTCAGCCAATCAGGGAGCGCTACGTTGTAGCACCCTCCTGATCGGCTGTGTGCTCCTGTACTGTCTGAGAGGCGGCACACGGCAGTGTTACAATGTAGCGCCTATGCGCTCCATTGTAACCAATGGTGGGAACTTTCTGCTCAGCGGTGACGTCACTTTAGGTCAACCGCAGGGCAGAAAGTTCCCACCATTGGTTACAATGGAGCGCATAGGCGCTACATTGTAACACTGCCGTGTGTCGCCTGTCAGACAGTACAGGAGCACACAGCCGATCAGGAGGGTGCTACAACGTAGCGCTCCCTGATTGGCTGAAGAAACCCACTTAGACATCAGTCAGAGTGGGTTTCTGGCATTCGGGGAAAGGAGTCCCATGTGAAAACATGGGGCCCCTTTCAGTGCGTGGCTCGGCTCTCCGTTTTGTTATTTTATTCAAGTACCTGGATTACAAATGGTTGCCCCGCGGACCCTGGGACCCTGGATCTGGTGAGTAGAATTTATTCAACAGGTACCCCTTGGATTCTACTGGAGAAGAGGACCGACCTGCGTGTGAACATAAGGTAAGTATGTATGTATGTTTGTGTGCATGTATGTAATAAATCTTTACTTTCACGGTGTGTGTGTCTTGTCTTTTTTTGGGTATTTTTTTAGTAATAGTACTACAGGTACCAGCGGGCCCGTTTTTCCGCCGCATGCTGGTACTTGTGGTTCTCCAAGTACCAGCATGCGGGGGAGGCTTGCTGGGCCTTGTAGTACTGCTACTAAAAACAATATCTTTTCATTATCACAAAAGGCTATCAGCCCCCTCATCCGCAGCCCATTGGATGGGGGGGGACAGCCTCGGGCTTCACCCCTGGCCCTTGGGTGGCTGGGGGGGTACCCCTTGATTGAAGGGGTCCCCACTCCCCCAGGGTACCCCGGCCAGGGGTGACTAGTTGGATTTTTGATGCCACGGCCGCAGGGCACTATATAAAAGTGACCCCCGGCTGTGGCATTATCTGTCCAGCTAGTGGAGCCCGGTGCTGGTTTTAAAAATACGGGGGACCCTACTCTTTTTGTCCCCCGTATTTTTGGAACCAGGACCAGGCGCAGAGCCCGATGCTGGTTGCTTAAATATGGGGGAACCCCTGTCAATTTTTTCCCAATATTTCTGCAACCAGGATCGGCTCAAAGAGCCCGAGGCTGGTTATGCTTAGGAGGGGGGACCCCACGCAATTTTTTTAAAGAAAATAACCACTTTCCCACCCCTTCCCACTGATATACATGCACGGATCTCATGGATCCCTGCATGCCTATACAATCACGGATTAAAAAAGCAGGTCTGTTTTTTTTTAGCACTTTTTTACGAGTTGTAATTTTTCACGGCAGTGTTTTTTTTTTTTTGCTTTGCACTTCTTAGTAAATTACCGAGATTCATACTTAAACAGCCGCGTTTTGACCGATGGTGTATTCATTTGTATTTTTTTTGTTGGACTTCCATAAAATTACGAATGCCCTCATCACTGCCGTGATTATTGCTTAGTAAATTACCGAGATGACACTTTGATGAAAAAACGGCATCTCGGTCAAAATCGGGACCTTAGTAAATTTACCCCAGAGAGCCCGTACCACATACAAAGACCTCTCTTTGGAAGACAATTCAGGAGAGACAAAGGCCAGAACCACAATCTCCAGGTTAAGGTGGAAAGAAGACACCACCTTCTGTAGATAACCAGGGTGCGGTCTAAGAACTGCCGGGTCACGGTGAAAAATCAGATAGGGGGACCTACAAGACAAGTGTCGAAGTCGGAAAATATTACAAACCCGCACTACACATACAGACACCATTCAGAGTGGCTTCTGTGCGGTTGCGTATTAGCCGTGCGTGCGCAAACCCGGACGCTGCATACATTGGCTTGTGAATCCCTGCGTATTAGCGTGGGATATGGTTAAATACGGTGACATACGCAATCGCATAGAAAGGCCCCCAAAGCCATGTTCCATATTCTATCCTTATAGTACAGAATTTGTACAGACTGTTTAATCTTCAAAGGCAAGTTACTGTTCACACACAAGCTAATATATATATATATATATATATATATTTGTGTGTATCTTGAGAATGGTTGGTCATTTCATGTGTAGGATCATGTTGCTTGGAGATAACATAACAAAGTAACCTAATGAACATGGAAATATCTGTCACACATTACATATTTCCCAAACTTAGTACACACATTACACATAGTCTCCCCTTTCCCCTCATGCAACTTTTACTTATTTACAAGGCACAACAAGGGAATTATACATCTTTACAGTATGCAAGGGGACAGTAACTGATCAGAGCATCATGCATGGTATCTACGTGTTCGGATAATTATGAGTAATAATCCGGTGTTGGTTTGGAGAAGATCGCATGTCATTGCGAATAGTTATTCGCAAAGGCAGATTAAAGGTATATTTGTGTTTATTATGTACTTGGTATGCGGTGGGAATCCAGAGCTGACCAGCTGTACACACCCCTGGATCAAGGCATCGCCCATCTCTTCAAACCGACCAATGACCTCTCCTGTACTGTAAACGACCATCCCTCCAACCAATCGGTGGAGAGCATACAACCCCATTGTATTGTATTTTGGGCAAGGGTATATAAACCTTGCACCTGGGCCGGTCACGCTCTCTCTCTTGCTCTAAGGTCATCTTGCCAGATCGACTAGAGGACCGGATCCGGGTTGCACAGGCGAACAAACGTATGTATCATTGGGTGTGACTCTCTCTCTGTGATTAAATTGTATTGTGTTGTACCATTTATATTTTAACTTATTGTAATCCCCTTTTACAAATATATTATTACTTGTTGCTGCTTTGGACCACAACATACAATCAAATACTGGTGTCGCATTCAGTTTCTGTTGAGCGTTTGTATAGTGTAATTGCCACACCTAGAGCTGCCTCGTGCTCTCAGCGTGTCGGTCTGTGTGTATGCACTGAGTGTAAGCTGCACGGCTATTCCGGCGTGTGTACGCAAAGTGCGTGCACAGTACAGGACTGTGTACGCTAACTGGGGACAGAGTACGAAGGTAAAGGATTTATTACAGCGGCCGCAGCGGCTTCAGTTACAGTGTGTTAGTGGCTGCTTTCCAAGAAGTCTATCGAACTTCTCAGTTAAGGGCATCGTCCGGCTCTTCTCATACCCGGCTTTTGCACAACATTGCAGGCGCTTGCCAGCAGCAAAGGGTGGATTAGCATTATTATATTGTGTTGAGCTATCTTGTGCTGCTGAACCGCGCCTGTACTGCATTGGTTAGGGATGCTGGCGTGAACCGCAAGGACAAAGGGAAAAAAAAGCCATTTAAAAGTTTTTTCTTTTGCACATGTAACCTTGCGTAAAGGCGCACACAGCGTACCCATACTTTGCATCCATCCCACATATTGTTGCCATAGGTTATAACGGTAATTTATAGGTTTGTGTGAAACGGATACATCTGTGTTGCTATATACATTTGAAGTAACTGTGTTAATGATATAGTTGTAAGAACACAAAACGCAGCTCTGGCCTAGTCCTTTAGGTTAAACAGAGCAATTGTGGGGTGTATTCGTGAGCGACAATAGTTTATATCGCTCACATTTATACTGTGTGATTTGTTTTGGTGCAGGCGCACTTTTGTACGTGAGCGTGCACAAGCGTGAAAAGGCACGTGCAGTTGCGTAATTACGCAAGTTGCGTAAGATCGCTAACGCCAAGGACAAACCACACAATAGTTCAATTTAAAGCGGAGTAGTAGATGTTTATCTACAAATAGCACATAACTATCCGGTTTCAAACGCAGATTAGAATAACATTGATAAAGTGTGTTACCTCTGGGAACACCTATCAGTTAACAGGAAAGGATATTTTTCTGATCAGAAAACTATAGAGTGTTAGTGTGGGCTGAAAAAGGTGTGAATGTATTGAACCCCGCTTGGTGAACTTGGTGAACTCGGTGAACTTGGTGAGCACGGTCTAGTTGAACAAGTGCAACGGAGTGTGATAAAGCTTTGTGAAGTTGTTGTTTTAAAGGTTTTTTTTTCTTGGTATTACACTCCGGCTGTTTTGGAGCACAGTGTGAAGACTCCAGTGATCCTACAACTTATAGATAGCAAGTGTCTATAAGCGGTACGATTAGACCGCACGGTTGTGTGAGCGATACATGGTGCAACGTGATACAAAGTTTTGCATATTTGTGCGTAAATCTCATCATCATACGCGTTGTGTAAAGCACATGCAAGCGTGATTTGTGTAAAAATTATTGTCTTTTAGGCAGATATTCACTGGGTACGGTAAGTTACTCCTAAAGGCCCAGGGGATACAGGCCGAAGTAGGGCCTGCACTGGCTACGCGTGTCTGCTAAATAGGGTGGATCCGTGGTACTCAGAGCAGAAGAAGTTAGTGGAAGAACTTTGAGGACTTCCACCGTTAGACTACTGTGTTTGGAGCATTTTAGGAAGTTTTCCCGTGTTAAAAGGGTCCACAATGGGAGCCAAGTGCACAACACAGGGACGTTCCTCAGTCAGGGTTCAGACAGCAGAATTGAAACCCAGGGGGTCAGCTCGGTTGGTAATGTGGGGGAAGTATGGTCCCCACACTGAGACCTTTTGTGATGAATGGACACGAATGACTGTGGGGGATAAAGCATCATTTCCTGGGATAGGTAGTTTTGATCAAGAGGTTCTACACAATGTAAGGAGTAGAATATGCCTGCTCAAATCCAGAAAGCAAAGGGTAAGGCATACAGATTGTTTAAACTTGTGGCAACAAGAGGGGGATGTGCAAAGGGAGCTTGCTCGCACAGCAAGTTCCAAACCAGGCAGAAGCGTGAATGCGACAGCACCACCACCACCATATGTTGATGGAGAGAAGAGTGTCACCACCAATGATACAAAGGTAGAGGTCAGGGAAATGCGCAGCGAATGTATTAAAACTAACGCTTATACCTTGTACCCTGTTTTACCTTCTCCCCAAGATTACAGCAACGTAGAGGATGAGCCTAGCATGATCTCAGCCCTTGCCCTGGCTGCCACCATACACGACACAAGGGTGGGCATTGCCCAACCACCAAGGGCAGTGGCCACATCAGCCAGTGAGGGGGCAGATGAGATCGTGGCGACTGGTAAGTACAGTACCGTCCATTATGCAGAAACAGTGACTCCCCGTATTGTAGAGACAAACAAGAAATATGTGGTTGAGTTGCATCCAGTTAGGGTGATTGCAGTCCCTAACGGGGGAACTGACACTCAGGGGGTGACCCCAATCAGGAACATTGCAATGTACTGTCCCTGGTCCCATATGGAGCTGAGGTTAATTATGGCAGAATTCCCTGACCCCAGAAAGGATTTAGTCGGATGCCAAAAATATATAAGAGATTTAGGACTTTCCCAAGAACCCACAAACAAAGATTGGCGGACGGTGTTGCGAGCGAGTCTCCCCTCTAACATTGACATCCCAAAATGTATTACAGACTGCAACCTAGATGCAGAAGTGCCACTCACTGATGCTTACAATCAGGAGAATGTCAGGCAAATCAATATACAACTAGGTTTGTATTTCCCAGCCGTAGTTAGATGGAATAAGGTTTTTTCCATAAGACAGAAAGAGAATGCATCCGAATATTTCCACAGAGCTTTGATGGAAAAGGCTAAATTCACTGGGGTTGAGGATATTAGAGACAATGTCAACAACAGGGAAGTAGCTGTCTCTGTATTAATGGAGGGATTGAAGGAGGCACTGAAAACCAGGGTGCAAACTTCTCTGCCAAACTGGAGGGGTATTACGGTGACTGCACTTAGGGAATTAGCACTGGAGCACGACCGTAATATCCAGAAAACCAGGGAGGCACAAGGGGAGCGGTTGATGGTGATGAGCATCCAAGCACTGGAAGGAGCACCAACTCGACCAAAACCCCAGGCCCCTGTCACATGGAAAAAGCCAAGAGTTTGTTATCTGTGTAAAAGGAAAGGGCATTATGCCAGCAATTGTAACAGCACAAAAAAATTCAGACCCCCTAGACAAGAACACGAGCAAAGTAATTATACACATAGAGGAGATCAGGGATCATACAGGAGAGAGTACAAGCCGCATAGAGGGAAAACAAGGAGGTACCCACCACGGGAGGACTGGCGAGCCCCCAAAGACTTACCGTTATCCCCCTTACATATCATAGCAGGCAACGCCCAAAGGGTGGGTCCACGGCCCCAATAGAGGTTAGGCCATACCTGTAGTCTGCAGCCTGTGGAGCTGATCGCTGGCCCTGGGAATGAACCTGAGGTCTTGGTCAAAGTAGCAGGAACACTACAACCATTTCTTGTAGATACAGGGGCTGCCAGATCTGTACTCAAAGCTCCAACCAATTTACTGACCACGGGCAAAACAATTTTGGAAATGGGAGTAACAGGAACAGTGCAACAATACCCTTTGAGTAGACCTGCAGAGATTACGATAGGGCCCTTGCAGACCAAGCATTCCTTTTTGCTAGCTGCATCGGCTCCGACTAACCTGCTTGGAAGAGATTTATTGTGTAAAATGCGGTGTGTCATATATTGTACTCCTGAGGGTGTCTTCTTAGATATACCTGAGAACCACGTTCAAGAAGTGCAAGATATATTAGACACCCCTCAAAGGCTAATGTGGCATTCTGCTGTTATAGACAAGTGTCCATCAAAGGTAGAGGAAATGATCTCACGAATACCGGGTTCCCTTTGGACCAAAGATGGACAAGACACTGGATTGATAGCGAATGTAGCCCCAGTAGTAGTACAAGTTAAAGATGGTAGGATAGCTCCAAAAATCCCTCAGTATCCTCTGAAGCCAGAGGTGGAATTAGGAGTGTACCCTGTCATAGAGCGCTTGCTACAACAGGGCATCCTAGTCAGGACGTCCAGCACTGCCAATAGTCCCATCTTCCCTGTGAAAAAGAGTGGGGGGAGGGGTTACCGGCTAGTGCAGGATTTAAGATGGGTGAACAAAATAGTTGAGAGTCAATTCCCCGTAGTGCCCAATCCAGCTGTCATCTTGATGCAGATCCCCGCAACCTCTTCACACTTCACTGTCATTGATCTCTGTTCTGCCTTCTTTTCTGTCCCTCTCCACCCCGACAGTCAGTACCTTTTCGGTCTTACAGGGGAGTACAGTACACCTGGACTCGTCTCCCCCAAGGCTTCATTGACAGCCCAAGTATCTTCTCCCAAGCACTGCATGACTGTTTGCAATCCTTTCAACCTGAAAATGGCTCAGTGCTAATACAGTATGTTGATGACTTATTGTTGCGCTCTGACTCATTTGAAACATCCTTGGCAGATACGAAGCAGCTGCTGCTTCACCTCTCCCAGACAGGACACAAGGTTTCAAAGGATAAATTACAGTTGTGCAGTAAAAGGGTGAGGTATTTGGGGCATTGCTTGACACAAGGACAACGACACCTCACTGCTGATAGGATAGAAGCGATTCGCAACATGACTCTGCCACAAACCCAGCAACAGATCCGCACTTTCCTAGGAATGTGTGGGTACTGCCGAAACTGGATCCCAGGGTTCTCCATACTGGCTTTACCTTTGCAAGAGATGGTCTCTTCAAACAAACCAGATCGGATTTCGCACACAGATGAGTCCAAACTGGCATTTGAGAGACTCAAACAGTGCCTATCACAGGCACCTGCATTAGGTATTCCAGATTATGGGAAACCCTTTGAATTGTACGGTACAGAGAGTGCTGGGTGTGTGGCAGGTGTTTTAACACAGAAACATGGTGATGCCAGCAGACCAGTAGCATACTACAGTGCACAGTTGGACACTGTAGCAGGTCTCTCCCCACATGCTTGCGAAGTGTTACAGCGATAGCTTTGCTATGAGTAAGAGCGAAGACGTAGTGTTAGGACACAACCAGACCGTCCATACACCTCATGCAGTATCAGCCTTACTGAACTCTGCCCAAACCAGACATGTCTCATCTGCGCTGTTTACAAGGTGGGAATTATCACTAATTGCCCCTGTAAACATCACCATAAAGAGATGCAGCACACTAAATCCTGCAACTTATCTGCCAAGTGTGCCTGGACAGACACAAAGGGTGGAGGATGAGAATGATGGTAAAGGAGGATTTAGTGCAGACACTGACACGCATGACTGTATGGAATACCTCAACCAAACTTTCACTGCAAGACCTGACATCAGTGACAACCCTTTAGATGACGCAGATTTCACTTTTTATACTGACGGTAGTTGCCACAGACAGACGGACTCGGGAGACCTGTGCACTGGGTACGCAGTTGTAGACGACAGAAGTATCATAGAAGCTGAGCCCCTGGGCCCACCACACTCAGCACAAGTTGCTGAGCTGGTCGCCCTAACCAGAGCGTGTGAACTGGCAAAGGGTAAGTCAGCTAATATATACACAGATTCTAGGTATGCCTTTGGAGTGGTACATGATTTCGGGGACCTACGGCACCTCAGAAATTTCATGACAGCAGCTGGCACACCCGTGGCGCATGCAACCCACATCAAAAGATTGCTATCAGCAATACAAGACCCCGACAGAGTGGCTGTTATCAAGTGCAAAGCCCACACATACAGTCAAGACCCAGTGTCACTTGGTAACAGCCGGGCAGACGAAGCTGCCAAGGCAGCAGCAAATTCAGCCACACTAACCAACATCACACCACTGATGACATTTAACACAATAAGCACACAACAACTCATTGAAATGCAAGATTTGAGTTCCCTGCAGGAGAAGTCCGTCTGGAAGGTGAAGGGATATGGAAGAGAGTCTTCGGGCCTCTGGACAGATGGGCACGGGAAGCCAGTGGCCCCCAAGGCATATCTTCCAGCCCTAGTGGAAGCAGCTCACGGCCTGACCCACTTGGGCAAGGAAGGTATGTGCAAACTGGTCAGGGCATACTGGAGTGCACCAGGGTTCTCATCTCATGCAGGTAGGAGCGCAATGGCTTGTATTACCTGCATGAGAAAGAATGTTGGGAAGACAATACTGACGGAACCATCCCATATCCCTTCTACGGACGGACCCTTCCAGGTAATACAAATAGACTTCATACAGTTACCACCCTGTAGGAATCTGAAATATGTCCTAGTGTGTACAGATGTCTTTTCAAATTGGGTAGAAGCATTCCCCGCTGCCACAAATACTGCTACGTTCACTGCAAAGAAAATTGTGCAGGAATTTGTGTGTAGATATGGTATCCCTAGAATAATTGAAAGTGATAGGGGTACCCATTTTACAGGTGAAGTCTTTCAGGTCATGTGCAAACTGATGGGTATTAATAGCAAGCTACATACTCCGTACCGGCCACAGGCGAGCGCAAAGGTAGAGAGAATGAATAGCACTATTAAGAACAAGCTTAGCAAAGTGAAGGTTGAAACTGGATTGTTGTGGCCAGAGGCATTGCCACTAGTGTTGTACAGCATCAGAACCACTCCCAGGTCACCACGTAACCTATCACCCTTTGAAGTTCTTTTTGGGCGACAACCTCACGTAATGATTGACCCCCAGGATGATTTGAAATGTAATAATGAAGTGACTGTGCAATATTTGGTTAGGATGAGCCAGCAGCTCAGAAATCAACAAAGAAATCTAAAGCTGGTGATTCCTGACCTACCAAACAATAATTGTCATGACATTGAACCTGGGGATTATGTGATGATTCGAAATTTCTTACGCTCAGGTTGCCTCATAGACAGGTGGGAAGGACCATACCAAGTTTTGTTAACCAGCACAACAGCATTGAAGGTTGCCGAGAGAGAGACTTGGGTCCACTCGTCCCATTGTAAGTAGGTCGCTGACCCGGAGAAGACTCGTGACAAAGAGCAGGTAGAAGAGAACCTCGTATCACTAGAGTGCTTGTTCCGGGAAAATTGAGAGGCAGGACTGTTGAAAGGCATCTGAGCACGGAGAGTAACGAGAGTTAGAACGGTTGTCGTTCCATTTTATTTTTTCACCTCCCCCTGCATTTTTCCTTTCTTTTCTCCTTCTTATTTCCTCCTTTTCCCTAACAAAATGGATCGGTTACAAGAGACTGCGTTTCGGGTTCTGTTAGTGACTTTGGTTTTAATAAGGACAACTTGTTTTTGTGAGGGTCCCAGAGAGGTGGAGCAAGGATCTGGAGTGAGTTCTGATGGAGAGTACGGGTTGGTAGGACCCCAGGATCAGCGTATCACTTTCACCAAGGCTAGCATCAGAAAAAGGAAATCCACAAACCGGAACCCAACTCATCAATCACCAAAAATGTCATTTTATTGTTGTATGTACCATTACATGTCTTCTGTTCATCTCTGTAGGGCTAGGTTAGTGAAACACACATAGTCATTAGATAATAGGGACACATAATTGCTCACAAATATGGATCCCCACGATGTATCATCAGATAAATTTGCTCCCCATTTATCATATAGCTCGGTGGAGTTTGTTGGACCATGTACAGACCCTTAATACGGGATGAGAAGGAATATAATGAATACTTCGCAAAACCTAGAAGCTTACACTGCACGATGATACATTCCCCTCAAGCATTTACTCATACATACACGCTTTTTCTATCACAATAGGCCACACATTTTCTCACCTATGACTTTTTCTCTCACTTCAAGGTGCATACTCTAACACTGTATCTATGTATTATTATGTAAATATTTTCTGCATATTAATTATGGCAGTTATTGTTGACTGCAAAAGGGTGGACTGTCGAAGTCGGAAAATATTACAAACCCGCACTACACATACAGACACCATTCAGAGTGGCTTCTGTGCGGTTGCGTATTAGCCGTGCGTGCGCAAACCCGGACGCTGCATACATTGGCTCGTGAAGCCCTGCGTATTAGCGTGGGGTATGGGTAAATACGGTGACATACGCAATCGCATAGAAAGGCCCCCAAAGCCATGTTCCATATTCTATCCTTATAGTACAGAATTTGTACAGACTGTGTAATCTTCAAAGGCAAGTTACTGTTCACACACAAGCTAATCAAACCACACATACACATTCTTCTAAAACAATGTCTTGAATATATCAAGACATGTCTTGTTTACGCAAAGGTTTGTGATCATGAAACAGGCACCCTGATCTGTGAGGAAAGTAAATATCTCTAGTTATCCTTATTGTTTCAGAGTGTATACTGAAGACAACCAAAACCAGACTTTCATTGTTTAATAGAAACCAGGACAATAGGAGACAAATATACTATACAAAGAACACAAGCCTTGCTGATACAAATCACTAACAGCTGACAACTTACATTTATAGATCAGAGGTATAACATTTATAGTCAAAACTCTTGGAATTATATATATATATATATATATATATATATATTTTTGTGTGTATCTTGAGAATGGTTGGTCATTTCATGTGTAGGATCATGTTGCTTGGAGATAACATAACAAAGTAACCTAATGAACATGGAAATATCTGTCACACATTACATATTTCCCAAACTTAGTACACACATTACACATAGTCTCCCCTTTCCCCTCATGCAACTTTTACTTATTTACAAGGCACAACAAGGGAATTATACACCTTTACAGTATGCGAGGGGACAGTAACTGATCAGAGCATCATGCATGGTATCTACGTGTTCGGATAATTATGAGTAATAATCCGGTGTTGGTTTGGAGAAGATCGCATGTCGTTGCGAATAGTTATTCGCAAAGGCAGATTAAAGGTATATTTGTGTTTATTATGTACTTGGTATGCGGTGGGAATCCAGAGCTGACCAGCTGTACACACCCCTGGATCAAGGCATCGCCCATCTCTTCAAACCGACCAATGACCTCTCCTGTACTGTAAACGACCATCCCTCCAACCAATCGGTGGAGAGCATACAACCCCATTGTATTGTATTTTGGGCAAGGGTATATAAACCTTGCACCTGGGCCGGTCACGCTCTCTCTCTTGCTCTAAGGTCATCTTGCCAGATCGACTAGAGGACCGGATCCGGGTTGCGCAGGCGAACAAACGTATGTATCATTGGGTGTGACTCTCTCTCTGTGATTGAATTGTTGTAATCCCCTTTTACAAATATATTATTACTTGTTGCTGCTTTGGACCACAACATACAATCAAATACTGGTGTCGCATTCAGTTTCTGTTGAGCGTTTGTATAGTGTAATTGCCACACCTAGAGCTGCCTCGTGCTCTCAGCGTGTCGGTCTGTGTGTATGCACTGAGTGTAAGCTGCACGGCTATTCCGGCGTGTGTACGCAAAGTGCGTGCACAGTACGGGACTGTGTACGCTAACTGGGGACAGAGTAAGAAGGTAAAGGATTTATTACAGCGGCCGCAGCGGCTTCAGTAACAGTGTGCAATAGGGGTTAGTGGCTGCTTTCCAAGAAGTCTATCGAACTTCTCACAAGGCACCCAAATCTGATACCTGTCTAGCAGAGGCAATAGCCAACAGAAACAATACCTTAAGAGAAAGCCACTTAAGGTCCGCAGATTCAAGAGGTTCAAATGGAGACTCTTGCAAGGACTCCAGAACCACTGACAAATCCCAAGGAGCCACAGATGGGACATAGGGAGGTTGAATCCGTAAAACACCCTGAGTGAATGTATGAACATCAGGCAGAGTCGCAATTTTTCTCTGAAACCATACCGACAAGGCAGAAATATGAACCTTGAGGACCGAAGGCCAAAGTCCAGGCCCTGTTGTAGGAAGGCAAAAAATTAGTCCGTACTAAACTTGTAAACGACATGATTGTTAGATACGCACCAAGCAAAGTAAGAATTCCAGACCCTATGATAAATCCGAGCAGAAGCCGGCTTATGGGCCTTCAACATAGTTTGAATGACCGCCTCAGAAAATCCTTTGGCCCTCAGTACGGAAGCTTAAAGAGCCACGCCGTCAAAGCCAGCCGGCCCAGATCCTGGTAGACACAAGGGCCCTGAATGAGGAGGTCTGGTCATTGTGGATGCAGAAGAGGACGCTCCAGCGAGATACCCTGTAGGTCTGAGAACCAATGCCATTTGGGCCACGCCTGAGCTATCAGAAGTAGGATTCCTCCTTCTTGCTTGAACTTCCTCACTACTCTGGGCAGGAGTGTCACCGGAGGGAACATGTAGGGCAGCTGAAAGTTCCATGGAATTGCCAGTGCGTCCACGAACTCCGCTTGAGTATCCCTTGTTCTTGCTCCGAAGACCAGAACCTTGTGATTGTGTCGAGACGCCATCAGGTCTACATCTGGTAGACCCCACTTGTCCACTAGGAGTTGAAATACTTCTGGATGAAGGCTCTGCTCTCAGGCGTGTACGTCCTGACTAATGAAGAATTCCGCTTCTCAGTTGAGGACCCCCAGAATGAACACTGCCGAGATGGCTGGCAGATGGTGTTCCACCCATTGAAGAATCTTTGACACTTCCATCATTGCCATGCAGCTTCGAGTGCTGTCTTGATGATTTATGTACGCTACCGTGGTGGCATTGTCTGACTGTACATGAACAGGCCTGTTCTGTACCAGATGCTGGGCCAATTTCAGCGCATGGAACACTGCCCGCAATTCCAGAATGTTTATCGGGAGTAGAGACTCCTCCCTGGTCCACCAACCCTGAAGAGTGTTGCTCCAACACTGCGCCTCAACCCCACAGACTGGCTACCATCGTCAGAAGGACCCAGTTGGAGATCCAGAAGGAACGACCCCTGCACAATTGTTTGTCCTGAAGCCACCAGCTCAGTGACAGACGAACCTCCGGAGACAAGGAGATCATGTGAGACCTGATCCGGTGAGGCAGGCTGTCCCAGTTGGCAAGAACCAGCTTCTGCAGAGGGCGTAAATGAAACTGAGCGTACTCTACCATGTCGAAACACAACACCATGAGGCCTAGTACTTACATCGCCGAGTGTATCAACATTCACGGGCGAGAGAGGAAGCATCGCATCCTGACCTGAAGTTTCAAGACTTTCTGCTGAGACAAGAACAACCACTGGTTGTGTGTGTCCAACAATGCCCCCAGGTGCACCATCCTCTGAGCAGGGACCGGGGATGATTTCTTCCAGTTGATGAGCCACCCGTGGGCTTGCAGAAACTGGACCATCAGATCCAAATGACGGAGGAGAACGTCTGGGGAATTTGCCAGGATCAGCAAGATGTCCAGACACGGTAGGATCCTGATACCCTGACGGCGGAGCAGGGCCATCATCACTGCCATTACCTTGGTGAAGATTCGCGGAGCCGTAGTCAGTCCAAAGGGTAAGGCCCGGAATTGATAATGGAGGTTGCCAATAGCAAACTGCAGGTATAGCTGATGTGACACAGCAATAGGTATATGTATGTAAGCATCCTATATGTCCAGGGATACCATATAGTCCCCTGCCCCCAATGCCAGGACAATAGAGCGAAGGGTTTCCCTACAAAACTTGGAGACCCTCACAAACTTGTTCAAAGACTTGAGGTTAAGAATGATCTGAGAGGAACCATTTGGTTTCGGGAGTAGGAACAGCGTTGAATAGTACCTACTGCCTCTCTGAGCCAGAGGAACCGACACTACCACTCCTGTGTCCAGGAGGGACTGAACCACCGAACGAAGAGTCTTTGCCTTTACCTGATCCGAAGGGATGTCCGTCAGGAAAAATCGATGAGGGGGACGTTTCTTGAAGGATATGGCGTATCCGTGAGTGACGACTTCCTGTACCCAGGCGTCTGAAGTTGTCTTCAACTCTGTTTTGGAAGCAGGCTGACGGGCAGCCCAGGCACGTTTAGGTTTGGGCTTAGTGGATTTGGAAGTGCGAGCCTGTATCGGGTACGCCTGACCCTTTGCCTAACCTGGAGGTCGAAAGGAATAAAAGGAAGTACTCTCAGCCTTCAGAGCCGAAGGAGTAGTACTAGGCAGACATGCAGTGTTAGCAGACGCTAAGTCAGCAATGATCTTGTTGAGATCTTCCCCAAAAAGTATGTTTCCCTCAAAAGGGATCACCTCCAAGGCCTTTCTAGAGTCCAGATCTACAGGCCAGCACCGCAATGGAGGATCCGGCGAGCCAGAATAGACGTAGTAGATGCTTTGGCTGCCAGGACACCTGCATCAGATGCCGCCTCCTAAATATAATGGGAGGCCGTAATAATATATGAAAGACACTGCCTAGCATTATCAGGAAAATTAGACGGTAATTCCGCCTCAACTTCCTGAACCCAGGCCTTTATAGCTTTAGCAGCCCAAGAGGCCGCAATAGTAAGCCTATTCATAGCTCAGGCAAGAGTGTATATAGACTTCAAGCAACCCTCCACACGCTTATCCGTCGGTCCCCTCAGGGAGGTGACGGTAGTGACAGGCAGAGCAGATGAGACCACCAGACGTGCAACTTGTGAATCCACCGGCGGCGGTGTTTGCTAATTGTTACTTAACTCTGCAGCGAGGGAATAACGAGCTTGCATCTTCGTAGACAAGGAAAACTTCTTACCCGGTTTTCCCAGGATTCCTGACTAATATCAGCCAAGTGGTCAGAATGAGGTAAAACCAACTTAGTAACCTTCTGACAATTAAACTTATCTGGTTTTGCAAAGGTAGCTGGAAGCATTCTTCGTCATTGATTTGAAGTATCAGCCTGATAGCCTCCAAGCGGTCAGGAACATCCACCTGTGTCAGAAATTCCCCATGAGAAGCATCTGCATCAGAGTCTGAAGGGTCAGTGAGAGCGCCATCTACATCGGATGAGGTATCCGAAACATGTGTGGATTGTGAGGAAGTAATGGCCCGTTTAGATGACCCCCTGGTCTTAGGCGGGCGAGAGTCAGGATTTTGCTTAGCTAATGACTGATGTAATTGCTGTAACCGAGAGAACAGAGTATCTGCCCACGGCGGATTAACTGCAGGGACAATATGTGACTGTAATGGCACAGGAGATCCCACAGGGGTCACAAGTCTAATTACTAGCGTAGTCAGTAAATCAGAGAAAACAGCCTAAGGTGGGTCTTGATTTTCCCCCTTTGCTGCAGACTGACCATGGGGTATAGAACACCCCAGTACCTGAACCCTCAGCTGCTACGTTTTCCTCCAATAAATCCGTGGCATCCACACTGCATGGTGCAGGATCGGCCATGGATTTACCACTCTGTGTAGCAGACATGGTACAGTATGTAAGCGTAACCCTAGGGTGTAACAGTACAAGATAAGCAGACAAACTACCTGACAAAAATCCCCTGTATGGTTTGACTGCAAGGCAGAGCACAAACAGAGGATTTCTGAGGTAAAATGTGAGGTAAAATGTGACTGAAAAACACAAAGAAAAATACAAAATACGTATATCCTGTGAAATACCTATATTATCTAATAACCCTGACGCACGGAGCCCCCTCAGGGTACAGAATATAGAGATAGCCATATGTGTGAGATACACGAAATAGAGACCACACAGCAGCCACACACTCAGTCACATATACAATGCAGAGATTATTACCAACAATAAAACTGCACTGGACCAGCAATACTAAGTAACTATACCACTGAGTAAAGCTATGTAGATATAGATAGACAGATAGACAGATAGATAGATAGATAGATAGATAGATAGATAGATAGATAGATAGATAGATAGATAGATAGAATAATGCACAGTAAAGACTGGATGTACATCACAGGGTACTTGTACTAAATATCCCCGAATGTATGCACTTGTTCTTAACTAACACTGTCTAGACGACATGTAGAATACTTAAGTGTCCTGTAAATGCACAGCACTGATGAAGCAGGCGGCATTACAGAGGAGGCATTGCCCACCAGTCCCAGAGTCAGCGTAGCATGTGTGTAATGGCGCCCAAACGCTTACAGGGAGTGAAGGAGAGAAAGAGATGCAGCTCCAGGGCGGGAACATTTACTCTAAATGGCGCCATGGGGCTGGGGGAGGGGCTACAGGTCAGAGCCTTATCCCCTTGCTAGACTTCACCACCGGGTACTGTGGGCCATAATAAAACGGTTATATATATAACCGACCTGTGCCCCTGCCCTGGTCTTCTAGTGGGGTACCTGTACTAACACAGTGTCCACACCAGCGCGCGTGGCCCACCTCGTAATGGCCGTGCCGGATCGCGATTTTCGTCAGGTTCCGCCTGGGGGACCCTCTTACCTCCACCCTTGATGCGGCCACATGATCCTGCGGAGCTGCAGCAAGTGTGTGTGCCCTAGGTGAAGAACCGCCGCCTCCTCTGTAAGTACCCGGCAACCAGGGACGCGGGAGTATACAGCGCCGCCGGGGAAGGTGATGGAGCTGCAGCAGGAGACGTCAAAATGACATCTAGCACTAAGAGGCCTCTGCGGCAGCCCTTGAAGTCTTCTATCTTCTTTTAAAAAAGCTCTTTTCAGGGCTGCTGGAGCAATTTACAAACTGAGCTCCTATGCACGGAGGCGGGGTTATAGAGGAGGCGGCGCTGAGCATCTTGGGAACAGTCAAAGCTTTTAGCCTGTTAGTGCCTCGGATCAAGATCCTACTCTACACCCCCCAATGTTATTCCCTGTGGAACCCCAGTGTACCCCGCTGCAGAAATGTGTATCTGGCACTGGAGACATATGTGTATCTGGCATTGGGGGTTATATGTGTATCTGGCACTGGGGGCATATGTGGCACTTGGGGCAAATGTGTATCTGGCACTGGAGGCATGTGTGGCATTGGGGGCATATGTGTATCTGGCAATGGGGAGGCATATGTGGCACTGGGGCATATGTGTATCTGGCACTGGGGAGGCATATGTGGCACTGGGGCATATGTGTATCTGGCACTGGGGCATATGTGTATCGGACACTGGAGGGCATATGTGGCACTGGGGGCATATGTGTACCTGGCACTGGGGGCATATGTGCATCTGGCACTGTGATGACATATGTGGCAGTGGGGGCATATGTGTATCTGGCACTGGGGGCATATATGTATCTTTCACTGGGTCTTATGTGTATCTGGCACTGGGAGGGCATATGTGTATCTGGCACTGTGGGGGCAAATCTGGCACTGGGGGCATATGTGTTTCTGGCACTGTGGGCGCATATTTTTATCTGGCGCTGTGGGGGCATATCTGGCAATGTGGGCATATGTGGGGGAGATGTACTAAGCCTGAAAAGTGATAAATATCACAGTGATAAAGCACCAGCCAATCGGCTCCTAACTGCCATATTACAGGCTGTGTTTGAAAAATGACAGTTAGGAGCCGATTGGCTGGTACTTTATCACTGTGATATTTATCACTTTTCAGGCTTAGTACATCTGGCCCATGTGTATCTGGCACTGTGGGACATATTTTTATCTGGCACTGTGGGGCATATGGGCATCTGGTACTGGGGGTGCAAATTTGTATCTGGCACTGTGGGGGCATATCTGGCACTGTGGTGGCATATTTGTATCTGGCACTGCACTACTGAGGGCATATGTGTATCTGGCACTCCACTATTGGGGGCATACTGTATGTCTATCTGGCACTATTGGGGGCATATGTGTATCTGGCACTCCACTATTGGGGGCATATGTGTATCTGGCACTCCACTATTGGGGGCATACTGTATGTCTATCTGGCACTATTGGGGGCATATGTGTATCTGGCACTCCACTATTGGGGGCATATGTGTATCTGGCACTCCACTATTGGGGGCATATGTGTATCTGGCACTATTGGGGAAATATGTGTATCTAGCACTGCGTTACTGGGGTCATATGTGCATCTGGCCCTCTATATGTGTAACACGCCCCTATTTTCATAGGCCACACCCATTTTTTGGAGCGCACACGCGCGCATACAGTGCCACGTAGGTTTTTTTTGTCTTGCACCACTGCCTGGCAACCTCACCACACAGTTACTTTTATTATTGACATGTACTGTATAAATCCAGGGGCAGATTGGCCATAGCTCTCCCCAGGAAGATTCCTGGTAGGCTGACATGTCTGTGGGGCCTGTTTTGTGTGTTGTCATGTGGGCCCACCCACCCACACGACAGCAGTCCATCGTACTCAGTACACTGCATTGTCTCCATTCATTCTGTTATTCTTTCTCTGCAGTACAGCAACTCTGCCATGCAGTCATACTGCCACGGTTACACGGTATGTTATACCTCTGCAGCCTCTGGTCTCCAGAATAACTGCAGAAAAATATGCAAGGAAGGCCGTACAATGTGTGTCTAGTTCCCTTTGATGGAAAACAAAACATGGCACTGCAGTCTGCAGTAACAGTGACAACTTTACTCATGTTGACCACGTAAAGTTGTCACCGTTACCACAAACTGCAGTGCCGTGTTTTATTTTCCATCAAGGGAACTGTTGTTTTTTGTATACAGCTGCACGGGCACGCAAGAGGTTGTACACCATTAGGAGAGTGCCAGATCTACTTGGCTGCTATATATATATTTATTTCATTTTTTTTATTTATTTATATATCTTTTAAGGTACACCAGATAAGTGCTAAGACAGCCTCACTTTTCAACAAGAATTAGTTTTCAGTCAGGGCAGCAGCTATCCTCAGGTATGGACCTTCTGCCAGTAAAGAACAAAGATAGAAATTAATAATAAATATTTCCCAAAGACGGCTTACGGCATGCAAATAAAGTCACAAGTAATGTATATTTTAAAAAAATCTGGAGAGTGCCTTTTTTCTACAAATTACAAATTGCAATATTTATCTATGGGACTGTCCCCTCTAGTAATCCCTAAAAAATCACTGCAGTGATTCACCCATTAAATGATGTGAGTGCAGGACCTGGTACATAAATACAGTATACAGTGTAAATATATATATATAAACTGTATATAGAAATATATTTGTACATGTATGTGTACTTATATGCATGAAGATATGTACTGTATATATATATATATATATATATATATATATGTACTGCATGTGTGCATTTATACAGTATGTACAGTGTGTGTCATTGGGGGAGAAAAATGTATAGTGACGATCAGCCAATCAGGGAGGCTGTGCGATGCGCTGTCTGACAGCTCAGACGCGCATAGGCAATCAGGAGAGTGCCACGACGTGGCGCTCCCTGATTGGCTGAAGGGACCCTCTGTGACAGGAGTCACGGGGGGTCTCAGCATTCGGGGAAAGGGGTCCCATGTGTAAACATGGGACCCCTTTCAGTGCGTGGATCGGGTATGCGGTTTGTTTTTTTGCCAAGTACGTGGATTACAAAAAAAGAACAGGACACACTGGATTTAGGTGAGTATAATTTTATTTTCAGGTACCCCGGATTCTACTTGGAGACGTGGACGGAGTCGGCGTGTGAACATAGTGCTTGAAAGAAGAAGCAAGCAAGGTATAGAAGGAATGGTGATCCAATTTCCTTCAGTCTATCCTGATGGTATGTCACATTACTCATAAATGAGAATCAAATCCAAAAGAGGATTTCACATAGGCAAGGGTGCGAATAAACATCAGAACCATTTAATAAACTGAGTCTTCATAAGTGATTATCATGTATTGTCTCTGAGGCATAGAAAGTCCTAGAAAAAGACCAGAGAAATTTGCACAAGAGAAATTCACCACAAGCAAATTGTGATAATACCATTAATAATAATAGTATACCCTATTTGCAGAGATATATCATAATCTTGACAACACAATTTAAGGTCTGACCTAAATATGGATCCCTTTACATCGACTTATGGAGAAACACAAAGGGGTATATGCAATTCCGGATGAATTGCGTCTTTTTTTCACCCGTTTTTAAATTCGACACAATTCGACCGTCGAATCCCAGCCGGTGGGTGCCGGAATTCGACATATTCAATAAAAAACAGATTCGACAGTCCAAAACGGACCAATTGACGGATAAGTGCGTCCTGGATTCGACTTTTCAGATGGCACAAAATTGGTTAAAACACCCTAAAAAAATTGCGTGGGGTCCCCCCTCCTAAGCATAACCAGCCTCGGGCTCTTTGAGCCGGTCCTGGTTGTAAAAATACGGGGGGGGGGGAATTGACAGGGGATCCCCCGTATTTTTAGAACCAGCACCGGGCTCTGCATCCGGTCCTGGTGCAAAAAATACGGAGGACAAAAAGCGTAGGGGTCCCCCGTATTTTTAACACCAGCACCGGGCTCCACTAGCTGGAGAGATAATGCCACAGCCGTGGGACACTTTTATACCGGTCCCTGCGGCCGTGGCATTAAATCCCCATCTAGTCACCCCTAGCCGGGGTACCCTGGAGGAGTGGGGACCCTTTAAATCAAGGGGTCCCCCCCTCCAGCCACCCAAGGGCCAGGGGTGAAGCCCGAGGCTGTCCCCCCCATCCATGGGCTGCGGATGGGTGGCTGATAGCCTTGTGTAAAATAAAAGAATATTGTTTTTTGCAGAAGAACTACAAGTCCCAGCAAGCCTCCCCCGCAAGCTGGCACTTGGAGAACCACAAGTACCAGCATGCGGGGTAAAATGGGCCCGCTGGTACCTGTAGTTCTTCTGCAAAAAAATACCCAAATAAAAACAGGACACGCACACCGTGAAAGTAAAACTTTATTACATACATGCCGACACACAGGATCCGCAATTCAATTGTGTTCAAATTTGTTCAAGCATTTGTGTTTTTTTCCATTGGGTATCCCCAGTGGTTAAAGTGGGCCGGAACGGGGCGGAACTGCGTTCCGTCACCTCTAATTGCAGGCGGAACCAGTTCCGCCTCCGCCCGGCCACAGCATCAGGTCCCGACTCCCAGCTGCATTTTAAAGGTGGCAGCGGCCGCCAGCCAATCCAGGCTCGCGGACCGCTGTAGCACCAATCAGAAGTAGGGACGGCTATGTCAAAATCTGGCGTGAGCCAATCACGGCTCGCGGACCGCCAGCCAATGAGAAGCTGCCAAGTGGCAGCTTCTCATTAGCTGGCGGTCCGTGAGCTGGGAATGGCACATAATCGGCGCCAGATTCAAAGTAAGCCTCGCAAAGTACATCCCCTGTTGTGTAGGCTGGTGTCCCAGGCGCCCCTGTGCAGCACTTAAACCTGCTCCTTCACACAGCACTACATAGAGAGAGCCGGGCAGCGCTACAGCTACATGCTCCGCCCCTTCCCAGCTCCCGACCTCAGCTGCCAGGCCCGGCGACAGGGGGCGTCTAAGGGGACATCCGTATCGGGCCCCATGCTTCAGAGGGGGATCAGGTGCATAAAAAATGAGGTCGCATCACCTAATCGCTATAAAGGAAATTTGAATAACCTCAACTCCCGCCCACTCGCATCCTCCTGTTCGTCCGCATCCATCCGTCCAGCCTGCTGGCTGCCTCAAATCAACTGGCTTTCCGGCAGTCAGCGGCGCTTTCTCACGACTGACTGTGTGCCCATGAAGAGTGGAGGAGCTGAAGCAATGTGCACTGATCACCGTCCAGGTGCAGGAACTGGATCGCCTGAGCAAGTAAAGACTCAAAAAAGGTAGCCTCTATTAGCTAGGAGAGGGGCAGGACCATTGTGATAACAATCCTGAAAAATGCATTTGAGTTTGCCTAGAATGACACACTAAAGCACCAGCACCTTTGTCATGTGGGACAATTATTTACTATAAAATAACAACAACAAAAAAAGTTCTAATTTGTGATGCTTTGAATAATACTTAACTGTGTGTTTATGTGTGTATATTTGTGTGTATATTTGTGTATATATATATATATATATATATATATATATATATCTATCTATCCCATACTAGTATGTGGGGCGGGCAATGTGAAAAAGATTGTGCTACTGTGAGGCATTATTTTGAATTGGTGGTACTTATGTGTGGCCATGCCCCTTCCTTGTGAGGCCACACACATTTTTGCGGCACGCGTGTCTTCGGCGTGCGCTAAGCAGGAGGAGTCGTGGAGGTGGTGAGTTCCCCCACCTCTCCAGGACCACTTTAAGCCCTGGGTATCCCTATACGCTGATGGGTGCCTACCTGATTCTCGACAGTCATACCATGCTGGACATGCCCGATCTCGTCTGATCTTGGAAGCCAAGCAGCATTGGGCCTGGTTAGTACCAGAAAGGGTGACCCTCTGGGAATACTGGGTACTGTAGTATCAAGGAACATACCTTCCGTTGATGTACCCAGGAACAATCAGTAACCCACATCTCAAATATCTATTGCAGTATACGTGCCTATGCTTACTCTTATAGAAGGAGTCCGGAGTTGTAAAAGCCAGGTTACTTGTTTCTCTCTTATGAATGCACTTATGTATAACAATTCATAAGTTGATAGAGAAAACAAGAGATTTCAAATTTTCGCTTTGATTAACGTCAAATATCAATACTCACTTAAAATACAGTGGGTGTGCAGACAAACCTTCTGCCACCTACCCCACAATAAGTGAGTAACATATCGTCACATTGTTATTTAATACATTTTAAATTATTGTTGTGGTTATATACAGCAATATTTTCTTCTGTTTAGATTAATAAAAGTTAAGTTTTATCCTTACACTCTTAGTGTACTACATATTCCAATCTCACCTGTAAGTTTATTAATACAAAGTGTGCCCCAGAGAGACACTAAAACAGTCTTCCTTTTGCTTCTCTGCAAACCCCCCTACAATTCTAAAGATTGTCTGCCCCCCTCCCCAACCCCCATAATTGCCACTAGTAAAGTGAAGGGGTGTGGCCTTGCTGAAATGGGCATGGCTTTGCATAAAGTGGCGTGGCTTTGCAGGAAAAGACTATCTTATACCCCAGTTTTGCAACCTGCACGCCCAGACGTTGGCCACCACAGGGGAAAAAATAATCCTGATTCTCGCACCTTACATTATTTGCAATTTTTCCTCCTTATAGTAATGCCCAGTATACATTATGCCACATACTGCAATGGCCCTTAGACATTATGCCACACACAATAATGTCCATGACACAATATGCCACACACCATAATGCCCCTGACACCGTAATGTCTGTGACACATTATGACACGCATCGCGGTGCCGTTATACATTATGCTACACACTACAATGCCCCTGATACATTATAGCACATACAATGCCTGTGACACATTATGACACACACCGCAATGTCTGTGATACATTATGCCACACACTGCAATGTCCGTGATACATTATGTCACACACTGCAATGACCCTGAGACATTATACCACATACCACAATGCCCGTGATATAGTATACCACACACCATAATGCCTGTGACACATACCGCAATGCCCATTATACCCTATGCCACACACTGCAATGCCCGTTATACATTATGCCACACACTGCAATGCCCCTGAGACATTATACCACAATACCCGTGATATAGTAAGCCACACACCGTAATGCCTGTAACACATTATGACATACACTGCAATGTCCGTGATGCATTATGCCATACACCGCAATGCCCATTACACATTGAGTCCTACAGTAAGGCTTGTACTTACTTTTAAATTACCTGCTCGTTGCCAGGGGTTTCATGCTCTTGGTTCCATGCACGGTGCCAGAGGTTTTCATGCTCAGGGTGTCATGCTCGTTGCCAGAGGTTTCATGCGGTGGGTGTTATGCTTGTTGTCAGAGGTATCATGTGCTGGGTTTCAAGCTTGTTGCCAGGGGTTTCATGCACTGGGTGTCAAGCTCGTTGCTAGGGGGTAATGTTTGTTGCCAGGGATTTCATGAGCTGGGTGTTGTGCTGGTAACCAGGCGGTAATGCTTGTTGCTAGGGCTGTGCTCCCAGTGCCACATATGCACCAAGTGCCAGATATTCCCCAACAGCGCCAGGTACACATATGCCCCCAGTGCCCCATATGCCCCCCCAGTGCCAGGTACACATATACCCCCAGTGCCAAATATGCCCCCCCAGTGCCAAGTACACATAAACCCCCACTTAATTTAACAGACACGCCGCTGCCGCCGGAGACACAGGAGGGACACACAGGAGAGGCGAGCACTGTGCCCCCCGTGTCCTCCTTCCCAAAACAGCCTCAATCAGTGGCGGCGGAGGCGCCCCCGCAGCCCTGTGCGCCTCCAAGCGACCGCAGCGGCTGCGGCCCCCTAGTTGCGCCACTGGTATATATATATATATATATATATATACACTGCTCAAAAAAATAAAGGGAACACTTAAACAACACAATGTAACTCCAAGTCAGTCACACTTCTGTGAAAGCAAACTGTCCACTTAGGAAGCAACACTGATTGACAATCAATTTCACATGCTGTTGTGCAAATGGAATAGACAACAGGTGGGAATTATAGGCAATTAGCAAGACACCCCCAATAATGGAGTTGTTCTGCAGGTGACCACAGACCACTTCTCAGCTCCTATGCTTTCTGGCTGATGTTTTGCTCACTTTTGAAAGCTGGCGGTGCTTTCACTCTAGTGGTAGCATGAGAAGTGGCTCAGGTAGTGCAGCTCATCCAGGATGGCACATCAATGCGAGCTGTGGCAAGAAGGTTTGCTGTGTCTGTCAGCGTAGTGTCCAGAGCATGGAGGCGCTACCAGGAGACAGGCCAGTACATCAGGAGATGTGGAGGAGGCCGTAGGAGTGCAACAACCCAGCTGCAGGACCGCTACCTCCGCCTATGTGCAAGGAGGAACAGGAGGAGCACTGCCAGAGCCCTGCAAAATGACCTCCAGCAAGCCACAAATGTGCATGTGTCTACTCAAATGATCAGAAACAGACTCCATGAGGGTGGTATGAGGGCCCGACGTCCACAGGTGGAAGTTGTGCTTACAGCCCAACACCGTGCAGGACGTTTGGCATTTGCCAGAGAACACCAAGATTGGCAAATTTGCCACTGGCGCCCTGTGCTCTTCACAGATGAAAGCAGGTTCTCACTGAGCACATGTGACAGACGTGACAGAGTCTGGAGACGCCAAGGAGAACGTTCTGCTGCCTGCAACATCCTCCAGCATGACCGGTTTGGCAGTGGGTCAGTAATGGTGTGGGGTGGCATTTATTTGGGGGGCCGCACAGCCCTCCATGTGCTCGCTAGAGGTAGCCTGACTGCCATTAGGTACCGAGATGAGCTCCTCAGACCCCTTGTGAGAACATATGCTGGTGTGGTTGGCCCTGGGTTCCTCCTAATGCAAGACAATGCTAGACCTCATGTGGCTGGAGTGTGTCAGCAGTTCCTGCAAGATGAAGGCATTGATGCTATGGACTGGCCTGCCCATTCCCCAGACCTGAATCCAATTGAGCACATCTGGGACATCATGTCTCGCTCCATCCACCAACGCCACGTTGCACCACAGACTGTCCAGGAGTTGGCGGATGCTTTAGTCCAGGTCTGGGAGGAGATCCCTCAGGAGACCATCCGCCACCTCATCAGGAGCATGCCCAGGCGTTGTAGGGAGGTCACACAGGCACGTGGAGGCCACACACACTACTGAGCCTCATTTTGACTTATTTTAAGGACATTACATCAAAGTTGGATCAGCCTGTAGTGTGTTTTTGCACTTTCATTTTGAATGTGACTCCAAATCCAGACCTCCATGGGTTAATAAATTTGATTTTTGTGTGATTTTGTTGTCAGCACATTCAACTTTGTAAAGAACAAAGTATTTAATAAGAATATTTCATTCATTCAGATCTAGGATGTGTTATTTTAGTGTTCCCTTTATTTTTTTTAACAGTGTATATTATATATATATATATATATATATATATATATATATATATATATATATATTCAGATACTTTGACATATGAGAAATTATCCAGGGTTCCCGCCGACCTATACAAATGTGAACTGGATTCCATTTTAACTAAAGCAGTACAGGAGAAATTTATAGATTCCCATATGACTAAAAAAATTACAGCAACCTTTTCCAAAAATTCCAGTGATCTATTCGGTACCCAAAATCCACAAAAGTAGTGATAAACCTCCGGGCAGACCTATAATCTCCACCAATGATTCACTCTTCCAACCTATAGCACATCTACTCGATTGCCTTCTACAAACTTATGGCACAAAACAAAGTACTTACCTTAAAGATACCACCACTCTATTGCTGAAATTACAGGATTTGGGAAAGTTACCAGACAATGCCATACTGTGCACACTGGACGTGTACAGTTTATACACCGTCATCCCCCACGATGAAGGCTTATTCACAGTAAGAGTGTTACTTCTGGACAACAATTTCACAGATTTCAACATCGATTTGTTCATGAGACTCTTGGAACTCACTCTCAAACGTAACTATTTCTTACACAATGGGTCCATCTACTTACAGAAGAGCTGCTGTTCCATGGGATCAAACGTTTCTCCGGCATTCGCAAATATTTATATGTTTAATCAAGAACATCAATTCTTCTTTTCTGATCAACATATTTTCAAAAACATTATTTTCTACACCCGTTATATAGATGATTTACTCATTATATGGAGAAGAAGTGAAGAGGAGTTAAAGTCGGTGATTGACAACACAAATAACCTTGATTCTACAATTAAATTCACGTATGATATCAACACAATTACAGTACACTTTCTTGATGTCCAATTAACCATCATGAACAATACCATCATGACCACAGTGTATACTAAGGAAACAGATTGCAATACCCTTCTGAAAGCCAATTGTTTCCACCCACCTGCTCTCATGAAGGGTTTGACGAAATCGCAAATGATGCGCGTGGCACGCATAACCAGCGAACCTGCACAAGTGGAATTAGAAATAGGTAAAATCATTGAGAAATTCTCGCAGAGAGGTTATGACAGTACAATATTACTTCAACAAAAACTCAAAGTCATGAATTATACCAGACCACAATTACTTTCATCAGCCAAACGACGAACCACACAAACATCCTTACCATTTGTAACAAAGCATTGTGGCCAATCACAACCACTGACAAAAATCTACTGGGCCTCAATAAGCTTAAACCTCTGATTAGCTACCGTAGGGGCAAAAATATAAAGAATATGGTGGCAACAACAACCAAATACCTCCTATAAGAAAACCGGGTGTTACAGATGTGTCACATGCATTACATATAGTTATTTAGAAGTGGGCTCTACGTTTAATCACCAACACACTGGTAAAAAATATAAGATTAATCATGTACTAACTTGCACCACATGGTATGTTATTTACATGATTACCTGTCCATGTGGACTAAGCTATATTGGCCAAACCACATGCATGTTCAAGGAATGCATGGCCATGCACAAATCTTCCATAAAACAAGCCCTAACATTCAAGGAGTCAGACCAACCAGTGGGCAGACACTACAAAGAGGCGGGCCATCAACTTTCCACCTTACGAGTCAAAAATCGGTACAGACCATAACAAAAGGTACTGCACTTGCCAAAAAGGTACAGTTGGAGTGTATGCATCATCTGAAATAATGTGTTGGAGGAAATAGCTGGTATAAATATATGGAGAGTATGACATGTATATGGGACACAAGGCTGATATAATGTATAATGGCACAGTCTGGTATAATATGTGGGGACAGCTCCGGCAACAGAATTCTTGGGGCTCGGTACACTAATATCTACATGAATACTCCCCATGAACCCCTCACACACACACATACACACACTTTTAAAGCATGACTTAAAGAAAAATAATATAATATATATGTATAAATATATATATATCTATCATACTTGCCTACCGTATTTTGCTTCAGACCACTTTGGGGGCGGGACTGGACTGTCATGTCATCAGGCCCCGCCCCTAAGTTAGAGAAATGCCTGTGATTCGCAGGTCCATAGGTGATTTGCGTCTTTAGCTCCACCCCCTTTTCACCACTGATGATTTTTTAAAAATAATTTTATCATTGTCATGCCCGCTTTAATAGGACAAAGATGAAAATAAATAAAAAAATCAGCGGTGGAAAGGGGGTGGAGCTAAAGATGCAAATCGCATCATCACAGCTAATTAGATACCCCCTAAGGCTGCGGTACAGTGTTTTATGTCCATCATTTATATGTTAAGCCTGCTGTATATTTTCATGCGTGCACATCATACAGTATAGGATGCTGTTTTATTTATTACATTCTCTAATGCTCAGTGATAGTCAAGAAGAGATTATTGACACCAGTGGTGTCAATCATTATGACAGTCCAGGTTTCTGGGAAGAATGGACAATATGAGGAGCATAGAGATATGAATAGTATGCAATAGGCTAACAACATGATAAATAATCACTTATTATCATGTCAGAGACATTTTATGACTTTACCTAAAGCATGACAGGTCCTTTTTAAGGAAATAAGCATGAGAACGGCCTCTCGCTCGCTCTGACTGTGCACATCAGCTGTATTGTAAGTCAGTGGTGACCCTTCTGCCACTGAAACACTTGATGTAAATAAATGTTTGCAAATTTACATGGAATGATGGCGTTTGGCAGGAGTCCAGGCTCCCTCAAACTGTTAAAATCAGAAGAAAAAACTGAGAATGTGTCAGCACAATGGAGAGAATGTAACAGTTCAAATGGAGCAGAAAGTATTGACTGTCGCATGAAAGTAGACAGCAGTGAGGTTGTGAGAGGCCATATGGTCTGCCTGGGGGATGTATATTGAGGGTAATATAGCATGAAAAGTTATGCATTCCGTAAGCTGCACACAAAGACAACATATGCATTTGCAATGTAGAAGCCTGGAAGGTCGGAGTTTCCAAGTCGCTCGGAGGGCTCGGTTAGTACCTTGGAATCCTTATGATTAAATTAATTATCTACTGTATTCCTCATCCAAAAGTCTTTTCCTTCTCAACAGTACTTGTGGACCATATATGAACTGGTGGTTCAGTGTTTTTTTGTTGTTTTTTTTTATATATGCAAATACTCCTTTTTGTTGAGAGCATACATTGGAGCTTTCTGATAATTTCCTTAGAGGCCTATGGTTAGTGACAGAAATATACAGTATGTCTGCATGAGAATGGATAAAAAGTCTAATAATATACTTTTGTGGTCACACTTTCTCTTGCACACCATTTCCCCAGTATGAGCCATTCTTGTCAACTAATTTTCCAGGAGGCCATTACTTGATATGCTTGAGGGAAGTTCTATCTCTTTAAGGCCATGAGCTAGCAAAAATGAAGACTTTGACATAGTTGGACAGCTTTCCATATTATTGCAATATTTTGGAACAAACATTCACAGTAATTAAATGAAATATATTTTGGACCATAAACATGCAGCTAATGTCATTAAGAACTATCTTCAGCATAAAGAAGAACAAGGAGTCCTGGAAGTGATGATACGGCCCCTACAGGGCCCTGATCTAAACATCACTGAGTCTGTCTGGGATTACCTGAAGATACAGAATGATTTGAGCAAGCCTACATCCACAGAAGACCTGTAGTTAGTTCTCCAAGATGTTTGTAACAACCCCATTGCCGAGTTCTTTCAAAAACTGTGCAAGTATATCTAGAAGAATTTATGCTGTTTTGAAGGCAAAGAGTGATCACACTAAATATTTATTTGATTTATATTTCTGTACATTCACTTTGTATTTTGTTAATTGTTATAACTAATCTATTAACACTTCTATTCTTGAAATCATTCTTACTCTGCATCATTTTTCCACACCTGCCTATAACTTTTGCACAGTACTATATATATATATATATATATATATATATATATATATAATGAGGAATTGACTTTCTCTTATGAATCTATTGAATGTATCATGGTTAATACTGTATTGATTCACCTGATAGATGCAGACTTCTGCACCACGTTATACATATAAATATAAATATTGTCACATGTATTAAAAACAGTCTCAATGTTACCTCGGTCTCATGAATAATTTGTGTAGTTATAATAGGAACACATTTTGTTACTCTGTTATGTCTCTCATTAAATCAATGCCTAAATGTAATAGACTGCAAGTTGCAAACAGGGACAAAATGTTGGTGATTTAGCCACTAGATTCCAAGTGGCAAGTTTATAAAAGACACACTCAACTTGATTTTGCATTTTACAAAAAACTGCTGATCTAAATCTAGCATCCAAATAGCTGGTATCGCATGGCTGCCTGCAACTCCAATGAGTGAGGTTATTTGCAAACTCAATTTATCGAACAACATACAGTCGCACAGGGACAGGGACTGTCAATAAAGCAAGTTGCTAGTTCTATACAGGGCTGGATTAACAATGGGGCGGATGGAGCTGCAGCTCCAGGCCCCCCAATGAAAATAGGCCCGGAGAGATCCGCTGGAGGTTGGCAGCGTGTACAATAAAAAAAATATTTTCCTGTACAGCCAGCGCCAGAAGCCATCCGAGGTCCTGCACCCCTTCCAACACCTCCGGTCCTCCTTTATGCACCTTCCTGGAATCACATACAACTAGTGCTGGAAGAGCCGCTCAGTGCACATTTCTGCACTGACTGCTGATGCATTCCACCCCCTTCTTTATCAGTATTGGTGGATGGAGAGGGAGGGCTGACTAAGGAGGCCGCTGTAGGCGCCACCAACCCACACGCCACTTGCCACTTACCTGCCTGGGCTCCCTGTTAAGTAAGTGGCTCTAGGAACGGGAGGAGGCGGCGGCTCAAAGAACGGAAGCAGGCACACCAGCATAACAGCATATGATGGGTTTATAAGAGTCACCCGCTCTGTGCGTAGCTGTAGAGCCGGCATTGTGTGCACATGCTGTTTGTGCTGGATCCCGTTCATCCATCACTGCCAGTGTCCAACAGCAGTACCTGCTCCCAGCCGCATCCCTATCGCACCCACCTTACTGGGGTACTGCCTGTGTGCTGGATGCAGTAGTTTAGCAGCAGTGTTACCCCCAGCTCCTCTCTCCCATAAGGCTGTCTATTATGATAGGGGATGTTATGCTGGTCACATGCACATTGAGGTAGTGAGGTGCAGGGGTATGAGGAGGGAGGGTCAGGGATATGAGGAGGGAGGGAGGGTCAGGGGTATGAGGAAGGAGTGAAGTGCAGTGGTGTGAGGAGGGAGTGGGGTGCAGGGGTGAGAAAGCGGGAGTGAGGTTCAAGGGTATGAGGAGGGAGTGAGGTGCAGGGGTATGAGGAGGCAATGAGGTGCAGGGGTATGAGGAGGCAATGAGGTGCAGGGGTATGAGGAGGGAGTGAGGTGCAGGGGTATGAGGAGGGAGTGAGGTGCAGGGGTATGAGGAGGGAGTGAGGTGCAGGAGTATGAGGAGGAGTGAGGTGCAGAAGTATGAGGAGGGAGTGAGGGTCAGGGATATGATGAGGGCGTGAGGGTTAGGGGTATGAGGAGGGAGTGAGGTGCAGTGGTATGAGGAGGGAGTGAGGTGCAGGGGTGAATAGGCGGGAGTGAGGTGCAGGGGTATGAGGAGGGAGTGAGAGTCAGGGGTATGAGGAGGGAGTGAGGTGCTTGGGTATGAGGGAGTGAGGTGCAGGGGTGAAATGGAGGGAGTGAGGTGCAGGGGTGAGATGGAGGAAGTGGGGGTCAGGGGTATGAGGAGGGAGTGAGGTGCAGGGGTGAGATGGAGGAAGTGGGGGTCAGGGGTATGAGGAGGGAGTGAGATGCAGGGGTATGAGGAGGGAGTGAGGTGCAGGGGTTTGAGGAGGACAGAGCCGGCCCTAGGTATAGGCAAACTAGGCAATTGCCTAGGGCATCTGATATGCCTAGGGGCATCAGCAGCTTCTGCTGATTAAAATGATATGCAACATGCCTATATTCTGTGTGTAGCATTTCGTACGCAGATACAGCCACAGTCGCACAAAGTATATAGGCATGCCACATATCATTTTAATCAGCAGAAGCTGCTTGTGCATCCTAGCCACATAGCAATGCAAATAAGATGCATTTTCATAAAAAATAGGCACCCGACGTTAGCAGAGCTGCCAGTTGACTCACGCTGGGAACTACATGTGTCATTATATGTATAAGGGCATTAATAATGTGTAACATATGTGTAAGGGGCACTATGTGTGTCATTATGTGTATAAGGGCACTAATAATGTGCGGCATATGTGTAAGGCCAAATGTGCACACTGTTCTTTTTTAAATTACAGGGGGTAGGAAAACAAAAAAAAGGACTGCTATGGGTGGGGGGTGATGGTGCTAAGAAAGGGGTGCAGGGTCAGAGGCGGAACTAGCGGTGGTGCTAGGGGGCACCAGCCAAAATCTTGCCTAGGGCATCATATTGGTTAGGGCCGGCTCTGGAGGAGGAAGTGAGGTGCAGGGATTTGAGGAGGAAGTGAGGTGCAGGGGTTTGAGGAGGAAGTGAGGTGCAGGGGTTTGAGGAGGAAGTGAGGTGCAGGGGTATATGGATGAAGTAGGGAGTAAGGTGCAGGGGTGAGAAGGAGGGAGTGAGGTGCAGGGGTATGACGAGGGAATGAGGTGCAGGGGTATGAGGAGGGAGTGAGGCACAGGGGCATGAGAATGAAGGAGGGAGTGAGGTGCAGGGGTGAGAAGGAGGGAGTGAGTGAGATGCACTGCAGAGGTGAGAGAGGGAAGGAGGGAATGAGGCACAGGGGCCAGAGAAGGAAGGAGTGAGATACAGTGGCAAAAAATGGAAGGAGGGAGTGATGTACAGGGCCAAGAGAGATGGTAGTGTCACAACTGAGGGCTGGTGACCGTGACTGGGAGCCTCAGTTGTAGGGGCTGATGGGTACTTGAATTTAGGAGGAGCTATGGGACTCCTGGACATGCGTAATGACAGTAGCAATAAATGCCCGAGGGCGTGACCACGACAACTGGAAATGCCTTAAGTGCTTTTATTAAATAAAAAGTCAAATAACGTGCAAAAGAATAATAGAAGGTCACAAATAATAATTAGGTGCACAACTGGTTAAGACCAGTAACCTGGAATATGGAGGAAAGTTCTGTAAACAATAAAGGAAGCTAGGGTTCGCTGGAGGATGAGAAATGAGGCTGGGGTTCGTAGGTAAATGAGGAATGAAGCTGGAGTGCGCTGGTAATTGAGGAATGAAGGATGGCTACTGAAAAGCCAGAGTTCAAACACAGGAATCAGAGTAGACTTGTAAAGGGTTAATCTCTGGAGAGTCGGATTACACTGCAGAGTGTAATCACCAGGGAGTCAGGCTGAACTGCAGAATGGAATTGCAGGAGAAAGTCTGTAGTGAAGCTTGCAGGCTGGAATCACTGATGACAATTGAAGCACTGACATCCTTCAGTGCTGGGACAGGCTATTTAAACCCACAGGTAAGCAGGGATTGGTGGGCAATTAGGCTCCAGCACTTGTCAGCACCGCAGATAGGAGAAACAATGTCATGTGACTGAAGTCCAACATGGCTGCGCCCATGAACACACACAGAAGGGGAATAAACTACTATAGGAAAGGTGTAACAATGGCGATGAAGGCCGCAGTAGCAGAATCACATGCGCCCAGCGGCGCGCGGCGGTCAGCGAGACAGGAGCGGCAGCAGAGGTCCATGGAGGACGTGCATCCAGAAGGGAAAATGGTGTCTCAGTACCCGGATCGTGACAGGTAGGAGATAGTGAGGTGCAGGAGTGAGTGATGGAAGGAGGGAGTGAAAAAGTGCACGGTGAAAGAAGGATAGAGGGTATGAGAGGCATAGGAGGCAAGCAAGAGTAGCAGGGGACATTAAGAAAAGCTGAAATAAAGCAATTACTGTATGGGGAAGAGTATGATCATCACAGGGGAGGTAGGAAGCATATGGTTTGTTTTAGACTATATACTGTAGTTTTAAAAGTATCTAAAATTGATTTTACTTCATCAAAATCCCTATAGTTTCTGGGATTCTAGGTGTACCCCAGATGCCTGGCCATTCTATTACATTTTTCATACCCCCACTTCTAAATTCCCACTTCGACTACTGCATACACAATAATAATAACAACAGAGTACTCAATCCATCACTCTTATTATTGTTGTACGGCCGGATTGAAGGGGGGATACACAAGCGGCTCCCTTGAAGGCTAGACCATCTGAAGGATATTGTGTACACTACCAAGCAGCTGAGGCACAGGGGCGGATGCTGGAGTGATGGCCTCTATCTTTCTTGGCTCATCCTCTTCGCACAGGCTTTGGTGGGACCAGCCTCCTCTGGTTGTGGGAGCAGGCTCCCTGAGCAGCTATAGGCTGCAGTACATAGCCAGAGCAAGACCCAGATCAGGAACCAGAAGCGAAACGCACCACAGGAGCAAAACGCGTCAGAGGTATTGTACCCCTGCAGAAGTATTGGACCCTTACCTTGTCACCGCTATTGTTGCTGACTGCCAGCCGAATAGAAGCTGGGAGGAGAGAGACCGCACATTGGTGCTTGCACGCAGCACACAGAGGATAGGACTCACAGTGCCTTGAGGTCAGGCGTTACTTAAACAGCAGGCGCCAGTTCAGATGCCAGATCCCGCAGCCAGAGACCACCCCGTCTGATACTAGGACTCGCCCTTGCTGATACTGCTGGTGGAAGCCGCATGTAAGGCTCCAGTGTGGAGCGGTCTGATACACTGCATTATTCATTACTAAGTGGCAAGTTATCGAGGAACTCTGATACAAAATAACTGTTTTGGAATCCAGTCGATATATGGTGTTCAATCAAATCGCCATTGATTAAATGGATATATAAGTTAATCCGAGCTCACAGACTGAGTTTTAATTTTAATATATATCTCTGTGCACAGAATTACTTTGGATCCACCTCCTTAGTGATTGTATTTTGTTATCTTAAAGACCGGTCAAGTTTAACTAAGAATTTCTTAATAAATTTTATATTATACATAAAATATAGAGTTTGGAGGTGTTGGACTTTCAGCCATATCGTACTTTTAAAATAGCGCAGGAGGATAGTTGTTTGAGTTATTTATTTAAAATCCAGATTTCTCATACGTCCTAGAGGATGCTGGGGGTCCACTTCATGACCATGGGGTATAGACGGTTCCGCAGGAGCCATGGACACTCTTAAGACTTTTCAATGGGTGTGAACTGGCTCCTCCCTCTATGCCCCTCCTCCAGACCTCAGTTTTAGAAATGTGCCCAGGCAGACTGGATGCACTCTGAGGAGCTCTACTGAGTTTCTCTGAAAAGACTTATGTTAGGTTTTTTATTTTCAGGGAGAACTGCTGGCAACAGACTCCCTGCTTTGTGGGACTGAGGGGGCAGATGTAGGAACCAACTTCCTGAAGCGTTTCATGGCTCTGCTTCTGGCTGACAGGACACCATTAGCTCCTGAAGGGAACTGAACGCTAGCCTTGCCTAGATGCTCACTCCCACAGCACGCTGTTACCCCCCTCACAGAGCCAGAAGTCAGAAGAGAGGTGAGTAGAAGAAGACAGATCTTCTATCAAGAAAAGTGATGGCTGAGGTACAGCGCGGCTGGCGGGAACGCAGCGCGCCATTGCTGCTGTAACCCTTAGTTGCTCCCTATTTATGCAATACCTAGGTTACTATTTCCATATGACCGAGTGCCTCCACCCAAGCAGTTTTTATACCAAACCGGGCTTGCTTGGGAAAGCTGTGGCCAGTAGGGTTATATATACTGATTCACAGGTAGGTTGGGATTTAAATGTGTTGGTTTACCTTGTTTTCCTCTTGTGTTTTTCAGATTCGGATGTTTGGATGACTGATCGACTTTGTCCACTTCAAAGATAAGTATTTATTAATATGACATTAATACATACATAGATCATGGTAATAACAGAATGAACACTCCATTACCTTATATACACTGAATAGCATAGATTCATAGCTTTATTGCAAGTCCATACACCACATCATGGTATACTATGAACAAGTATGATACTATACCTAAATTGTTACCTTGCATGCAATACAATAACACTTATTAGTAATGGGTTTATATGATAAGTTATACATGTAGCTACAATAACCTTACATGTTCCACTGCAGTCTACCTTTAACTTGTATGGTATACCATTTGGGTAGCGTTGGTGCACAGTTGGGGCCCAATATACTTTAGTTACTCCCGAAGTACTCGTTATATTAGGATGAATGAATACCGAATAGTGTCCCAACCAAAGAAGGGTATATATATATATTTACCACCTCGGTTTTACACAATCCAAAGTC